>NC_035109.1:128370024-128674640 GCF_002204515.2 Aedes aegypti | reverse complement strand
CGGTTTCTTTTCAAACTCTAATAAGCTTCACAAACTGCAATTGTGATCGGCGAGGCAGCCCAAAAGATCGTGCCTGGTCGCTTCAAAAGATGCAACCCTTCGCCAAAGTGAGAGGAAAGTCTAGAGCGGGCAAAAATAGAACCATCGAAAATTGGCCCCCTATGTATGGATGCTCTAAGGGTACGCGACATTTCGAATGATTCCGTCAAAAAGCGTTCGAAATTATATTTCGCAAAAACTGACGGAAGCAAATGAGGCGAAAATTAGTGTTTGGATTTTGATCCAAATTCCATATTCGGAGATTGTAACAGTTTGTCAACCATACAAATTCGTGGCACATCGCGGAAGTGCAGAGGACTCCTCGGCTTCCAAAAAGCAAGTAACACAAGCAAGAAATGATGAAATTTCCCTCCCATACCCAAATTGACCTGCATTCGGACGCTGCCGGCGCCGGTATTGTTTGTTATATTCTAGCAATCACGAAGTAGCAACTACGGGTGGCACATCGCAATCGGAGCGAGTGAAGCGAAATTAGGCTGTCTACAATATTTTTATTCTTAGGGGGTTTTTTCTTCTAGTAAATTCTTATTACAGTCAATTTTCCTTACTCCATATTGTTTCCACGGCACAATGGTCCCTTGCACTAGCACTTTGTGTTCTAATTCGATACCACCTAACCCGATGTGCTTCCCAGACCCTATAATTTCTAAGGAATAATGGACATCGATAGATCGTTTTCCTCTATGCATCATAAGATCTAATGGGGACAAAGTTCAACCATATTTGGGACGAAGAATTCCAAATAATTTATTTTTTTCGACGTTGAGTGCTATTTTCAGACGTATTTTGTGAACCTAAGCTTTGCGTATATATTTTTAACTTTACAATATGACAATCAACATCAAAACTCTGCAAAATTTTTTTGACAACATTTGAAAAGAGCCTATCAAACCAAAGAATTCTTATGGTCTGGAAATACGATTGAAATAATGTATTTTAAGAAGTGCTAGAAAAACAAAAAACATGAGCGTAGATGGTTAACATTGGACCCGAAACCAAGTCTCCAGGTGCTGATGTTCTACCAACCAGTGCTTCTAAAATACACCTAGCTGGCGCTGGACTAGTTCCCATGAATTGACCAGAATTTCTCGGCGAACGAGTTCGCTAGACTGACCCCGAACTGCAGCTACGTCTCCTTTGTTGCGTGTTTTCAACCCAATAGAGTTCAGCACTAAAAATATGATTGGGCGTCAGTACCTCTACTTACTCGGACTCGAGCGGTAAATACTTCGGAGGCCTGGAGTTCACCAAGTTGTTCAGCTTGCACGATCAGTGTCTGCAACCCCTCGTCAGTTAGGTTTCCCTCGGCGTACGCATCGCCCATCGCTGTTCCGTTTTGTGTTGGAACTCGTAGACGTGGTGGACAGTCCATGGCTTATCTGATACTGCAGTACACGATCGGCTTCCTGGATGTTTGTTCCATTGCCACTGAAGAACTCGGCGGGTGATTCCCTGCGACCTACAAATCGACGGACACAAGAAATGAACGATTCTGTTGACAACGTGAAGACCACTTTAAGGTGGACCGTCAGACACGTGAATAGTTCGATCCAGTGTTGGACATTGGATCTTCCTAGCTTTATTAGCAGCGGTCCGAAGTAGTCCAACCCGGGGCAAGTGTCGTTAAAGATGGGCAAGGCGCGCAGGTGGCAGAGGCGCCATCGGAATTACTGAGCTAGCTTGACGGATCTTGTGCAGTCACGGCTCATTTTCTTGACCACCAGACGAAGTCTCGAAATGTTGTACAGCTGGTGGATCTCGTTGACTACAGTTTTTGTATGACCGTGAGATAGAGTTGATGATAGCGAATCACAAAGAGCTCCGTTACGTGTTGTTTTCGCGGGACGATAATGGGATGACACACATCGTACCTGACATTTTCAACAGCAGCAATTTGGTCACGCTCCTACAGCAAGCCGTTATCATCCAACATCGGCATTAGAAGATAGATCGATTCCCGTTCCTGGACTGGTTCAGTGACAGTGCAGTGACTTCATCCGAGTAGACCTTCCGTTGCAACGCGTTGTACCAATTTGAAAATTGCAACTTCAGCTGCTTTGAGTTCGTCTGGTTGAAGCTGTAGGATGTATTTTGGCTGTTTCTTAGCTGAATTGTTCAGAAACCGGAGCACGTAGGCTGTAGGCGCAGAAAGTCAGGCCCTTGAACCCTTGCTGTTGTGGTCGAACTACGGGTCGCTCCTCCATGTGGTTGCTTCATCTGATGATTTCGATGGGAATCACCGCCACTCGTTTGCCGTTGTGTGCTCCAGTTCGTTCAGAACACCTGACGAACCTACACCAGCGTATACCTAAAACGCACTCTTGTAAGTCGCTCCACTGCTACAGTGGACGTACCTTAAATTTTTTTTCAAGACACCGACAAGTTAATGTTTCCTTTGGACTATTTGTCCTATAAAGGAAGCACCACACTAGACAACGGACTAGTATGAAATGCCCAGTGGCACAGTCGAAATACGTTTCTGACGAAAAGTTTTCCGGAATGAAGTGGGAATCGAACCCACACTCCTTGACGTGATGCGGTTAACTGCTTGTAACACTAATAGCACGGCCACGAAGCCCACAATTTGGTTACCATTGAAACGCACTGCGGATCTCGATTCTCGTCAAATACGTTCAAACAGATTGCACAGGAGTATGCTACCTCGCTGACGTCGACGAATACATGAGGTTTGGAAATGTCGTAGGTACTCTGGTTGGCGTGATGGAAATAACAACTGAGATTCCGGACTAAAGCGACGTACTCAAGCATCTGCAGATGGGTACATGTACCCATTTCAGCCACTTCGCGTAGACGACAGTACTGACTTGCACGTCGCACTCCGCAAAAGGTCCTAGATCAAGACCTTTTCATGTATAATGAAGGGCGAAAGCAAGTGGATCGAATAGCGTCATCACGCACCGTAGAACTTGTCTCTTCGCTGGTCTAGTTCGAATCAACGTTTGAATCTCTTCGCTAATTGTGGCGGAAAAGCTCAGTTCATCGGTTGACGAACTCCATAGCATACCGAGCAACTTTTCTGTTTTCAGTCCGTCGACCAGGTTGAGCCTCAGGCAGCACTCCACCCAGTTGCTGTAAAACCAGGCTTGTGTTTGACCGCCAATTAAGCAGCTTGAATCCTCCGCGGCTGTGTATGTATCGTACGTCGTGAGCTACTTTCGCTGCTTCTTCTTCCGAGCTGAAACTCGTCTTTCGACCTTTTGTCCTTTCAACCTTTTGTCTCTCGACCTTTTGTCCATAAACCATCCAGACCGTAAGCTGCGAGTTCTTAGGCAGCGTCCATTTTATTACGTAACGCTAAAATTGAAATTTTGTGACCCCCTCCCTCCCTCCGTAACGCTTTTTGTATGAAAAATTTCAAATTTTTGTATGAGCCATAACGTTTGAGCCTTTACCCCCTTTCCCCCTAGAGCGTTACGTAATTTGTGGATGCCGCCTTATCTTCTTATCGGATTCGGATTTGGTGGAACATTTCCTGGATGTCTGAGCTGAGTGGGGTGATATTGCAACCGAAAATGAAACAGAATAGCCGGATGAGTGGAGTGTTGATCTGAGCCTTTGAGAAGCGTGCTGGTTAGGGAGACGCCATTTACTTTGGCTGCTGCGTCCCAGATGACATGGACCATCCCTGTTTATTTTTGGGATTCATCACAGCTCCGAAGGGAAGATACCACACTCCGATAGGAAAATGATAAGAATACCACAGGAATTCCACCTGGTCATTTTTCCATATCAGTACAGTTTCGAAGCGGTTTCTAGCTTGGCGCGTAATTTCTTCCATGAACGTTAGCGCTCATTCTTCGCCTTTTGTCAGCGAAATCTCTGTTTCCTCGAGGGCCGTACATGCACCTATCAAGTATGTTTTTTTACCGCCACCGGTGCTGATCCATTACCTTCGCGCACTTTCAGTGGGACTGCCAGACATCTACCCCGATGTTACCGCGTTCTCGTAACTGGATATCGCAATGCCTTTCAAGTGCTTGTACAATGTTTCTGCTTCTACTCTTTGGAAATATTTCGCAGGAAGTCCAAGGTTGCTGATAGTTCTTGCATTCATTAGTTTATGCCGTTTCTCTCGTCCAGTCCCCGTGATTTCGATTGTAATCTACTGTGAACCCTTTTCTACGCGTGAAGTATTTCCAGTCCACCGGAGGCATAACGGTAGTAAAGTACACTTCACGCCCAGCGAAGCGAACCAATCGATTTCCACCAGTATCAGGTCGGAACCTTTATCAAGGAAAGTTGTAGATCGAACCATTAGTTCCGTGAAGAGTCACTGGAATGATTCGAAAAAGCGAAGAAGAAGCCAAGTGACGATGAGTGTGGTGTTCTCCCTCCTGGACCGACAGCTTCAACGACTTTGGGGGACCTGTAGCAAAGTGAAGCAGCAAATGGTGGTCAAATTGGCAGCCCTCGATATCACAGATTTTCGAGCCTCGACACGCCCATCGTCCGTGATTAAATAAGCAGTTCTGACACAGACCTAGTGAATGAACACGTTTCCAGCGATCGTCGACGTGAAGCTGCTTAAATGTGTAGCATTCGCGAATTTGATGTCCGCTCTTGTTACAGTAGGCGCAATTGTACTGCTTCATTGTTGCCGATACGCAGTCTTCCGGCTTACTAGATATCTCCGTCGCATGAGACTTGACGAATCCTTTCTGCCTCGGACGATCACGGACGTTCTTTCGTTTCACCTCCGGTTCGAACTTCACAACGCTGGTGGCATCTTGTACCACAGCCGCCATATAATTGCCAAAGGTCTTCAAGTCAACGTGTTGTAATCCAAGCTTGTACCCTGCCCATTGTAGGGATTATGGGAGGCTAGAAGCAAAATATAGGGAAAGTGTACCAGTTATGGCCATAGTGGTTCCTTATTTGGCCATATGTGAAATTTTGATAGCTTTCACATTGTAAATCTTTTTGAATGTTTTAACATTAAGATCTATCTTAAATATAACTACTACAACACACAAAAATTTTCAAAATTTGAGGACATGAAAGTAAACACGTATGGCGAAATAGGGAGCCATTATGTCCATAACTGGTACACCTACCCTAGTTGAAACAAAATATGTGCGAGGGCAAACGAACTGTTAAGCCAGTATAGAAAAGCAATGCAATTCAAAACATAGTAGGCAGATATAAGAAGGCCGGTCACTACACCCATATCAATCGTTGGTCCGCGTGAAGGTTGGCCACCACCCAGACAACCAGAATGTACGTATAACGAAATCACCTTTTGCGTTATGCGATGCTTATATGCGTAATGTTTCACGTATAAGATGTTGCGAAAAGGCCTTATACGTACAAAAGTGGAGGCGATATACGTGCATATTTTATATGATGAAAAATAACATTCAAAGCGAGTGTGTAAATTTTATTCCGAACTAGTCTGTACTCTTATGCGACGTAATTTATGATAACAAAATTGATTTGACAGCTGCTACGGATTGATCCGACTTACATTGTACAAGTATACGGGATGAAACGAAATGTACATATGAACTCAGAAAATAGCGTTTTATGCGAGGAAACTCATCGATCAAACGATATCATCCACCATGTAATGCGGGTGTGATGAAGTTTGAGTAAATAAACGACTTTGTTCGTAAACTGTTATGCGACTTCTGGTTGTCTGGGCAGTTCCTAGAGTAGCAAAGTATTCGAGAGATGAGTACGTTCTTTGGCAGCCTCAATATGTTCGCACAACGCTTGTACTTGATTCCGCGTACCTTCCATAGTTTGCCATTGATAAGCAGCTCCGGTCTTCCAAAGCGTATTCGGAGGGTCTCGCTTACCTGCGGTACTACTGCAGATAGCACCAAGCGACTGCGCACTGTTTCGAGCGCTGGACCCGATAAACATCGCTGTAGACGGAGCATGTTCTCTTCATCGGTATACCCACAAGCTTCGGTGGTGTAGTGGTAGCTAGAGAAGAAGATCGGCCAATCAGCGGGATCGCTGGAGAATCGGGGAAGTTTCTTAGCCAGAGACTGCCTTGCTGCAAGCTATTCCTGCGTGGGACGCACGGGATATGATTAGGGAATCACTTGGTCTTGTTGGAAGCTTACTGATTGACGAGGGGGCAAAGGCATTTCAACCATACGCGAGGTGGTGTTACGCGTTTGTACATTGGTTGAGTTTTGTTCGGGCTGACTGTTGGGCATAGTCCGAGTGCACGAATGAATCTCGCAGCTGCTCTTGGGAGTTTGAAGGAAGCGTACAAAAATGTTCCGGGCGCACGTCAAACCGCTGTTGCTCTCGGATAATTGATTTATTGGAACGTTGGTTTATACGAACTCGTTCGTATTTCTAAAGTAATAGTTTAAGGTTTGATGCTTACCTGGAGGTTCGTTGGGTTCACTTACGGGAGGCCGAATTGGTTGGTTTTCCAACATTCTTAGCGGTCAAATGTCGTTTGGCAAGTTGGTTCCTTCTACAGCATCAGCTTTCGAGTGGCGATCGGAATATGACCGGTCCTCGTTAGGGACCGCTCGCTTATTTCGAGACGCTTTTGGTTTGACTCCTATTTCGTGCTCCAAGCGCGACGTAATCTCCGCTGGCTTCGGTAGCTGCACTTGGTTGGTCGCATCCGGCCGATTAACTGATTAACTGAGCTTGGAACTCTTCCAGAAGCTTCCGGCATATTACGCAACTGTTTTAAGTTGCGTAATGAATCATAACACATTTTTTTCAGAATTTGTAAAACAATGGTCAATGCATTCCGATATAATTTCTGATACCCTCAAGTGGTCTTCTACGAAATTGCAAAAAATGTTGTACGTAACTCGTTGCAGAACTCGATTTTTACAGCACTTGTCGTAATTGTCCTACTCGGGAAGCCTCGTAGGATAAATTTCCAACTCGTGCTGAAAAAATTCTGCAACTTGTTCCGTAAACTGTTAGTATCACATACCCTTAGTATGAACACTAGGCCAGGCAGCCACGAGGACGAATAGTCGTCAGTGAAAGGGCATGCAGCATCCAAAAGCCGTAGTGACGAAAAATGCAACTCGTAGTCGAGTTGGCGACGGTGTGGTGCAGGGCAGTTATTGTTATTACTCTTGGATTGTAGTGCACTGGAGCATCCAGATTACGGCGTACACTGTGTCTACTGCAGTGCTAGAGCTACCGAGTTCTATTGGTTTTGGTTATTTCTGCCCCCACACTTTCCTACTAAACCTCGTTCTTTTCACATTTCGTACACTTTTGCAAAATCCCAGTCCAGACAAACAGTTTTTTCTACTGTTATTAAATTTTTATTTACTTTTGTTATTAGCGGAGAGTTTCCATGCTGGATCACGTTTTTCTGCACCAGTTGAGATATTGACTTTTGATAAGCCCTCGGAAAGGCTGACTGGAACCATTCGATGGGACCGTCGCGTCGTCGTCATCAATAGTATTCGTTTGTGAACTACAGAGCGATGACAACGGTGGCGATGAGAGGCGAAAAAATATGGCAGATTCGGTTGGGCAATGGGGCTTTCCGTAGACACTAGGACTAGAGATTCGTGAGGTGAATCCATCTGCACAGTCACAAAGATCTTGTCCCGGTGAACGAAATGAGGAATACCTTCTCTGGTGCAACCGACAATGAACGGAAGGGCCGACCGTCAGTGGAGTGTTTAGTTTTATTAGCTTTCTTTTTAATTGGAGTGGACATAAAGTAGGAAAGGTCATGCTTCCGCAAAAGGCGTGAGAGTTTTTTTTTCTGACTCATGAATTCATGAGGAACGGTGGGGTTCGTTATCCTGGGTACTTCGACTGAAATGTACGTTGTTTGCTACAGCCCAAACAACGTAGTTAATACAATGACTTGAGTTATTAGATTGAAGACAGTAAACTGTACATGATTGCTAGATGTAATCGTGTAATCATCTTAACAACCGATTGCTGAAATTTTTATCAAGCTCAGAACTCTGATCAAAAATGAGAAAACCAAGACTCCTATTTAAGTTGCCTGAAAGAATACTTGTGAAAGGTTATACATGTTTGAACTGAAATTGACGAAATATATAAAAAGAAAATATTGGGAAAGTAACATCAATACCAATTACGAGTTGCATTTAAAGAGATACTAGGGATTGAAAGCAAAAGTAAAACGATATAAAATTGAAAATAATGACCCTGATATGGTCACCGCCGCCAAACCGGATCGCGCCAGTGTGACTCGCGACGCGCCTCAACTCGCCGCATTTTGGAATCAGTTCTGCATTCTTAAGATTTTTGGGAACACGGCGCACTATTCACAAATTATCTGCGACGCTTGGGGCCTGAGAAAACAAAAAGTTCAAATAAGTACGGGGAGATCCCCCAGTGCCGGATACCACCCAATACCGGACAAAGTCGAAGCATTGAGAAATCATGGCCCAATCAAGATGGTGTATTAGTAGAAAAGAAAGCTATTATGTAGACTAATGTTTGCGTAGAATAACACATCCTTGAAATACGCATGCCTTTTTAAAAACGTAGAAAAGTTTGAAAATCTTTAAAAAAAAATACATATCCCCTTAATTTTGAGCCTATTTAGTTATTATTTTGAATATGAAAAAATACTTTGGATCACGCAAGCATGATCGAACAAAATCCTTGTTTCATAGTATGAATGTATTTTGTACCATAATTGAACTAAATATGGAAAAATTGCAATTTTTGATAAGCACCTCCTGTCCCTCAGTTTCGGACAGCTTGATTTATTCTATGATATCTTTGTGATTATTGCGTCAGTGTCTCAAAATACTTTCATTTTTCATGGATTCCGTCGATTATGGTATCAAACATGCAATAAAATTAAGAAGAATGAACATGAAAAACAACATCGTAAAATGTGCTATTTTTTGATCATATATGGAAGTGGTTTTTCATAGGCACCTTGCAAACTAAGAAAAACTGAAATTATTCTTGCACAAGTTTCAAATGCATTGAATTGGTAATTATAAACTATTCCTATAGTGTACACATTCAATGATGTTCAAATTTGCAGAATTCGAGGCATTTCCAGATCGTGTCCGGTATTGGGTGCCAAGTTTCAAGATCGATCAATTCGTTACTAAAATACATCATCAAAATGCAATGTCATAATTATATTTTCAAATTTATTTTTCTACACTATAAAAATGATAATATTTATCATGAATGGCTAACACGAGGCCATAAAATTAATATTTTTCGAATTATGAATTCAGTGGCTTAAGTGTCCGGTACTGGGGGATCATCTCCTATTGGTCTTGATTTCTACCGTATCCATAATATTTGTTTTCAACAACTGTGGTGAAAATATAGAGTCCGAAACCATTAACAAGGTTATCATCAAGTATTTACGCCTAGAGTAGCTAGTCGTCACGCAGCCACCAACCACTTGCTTCTCTGGAAACAAGTTCTGTCTGAGCGTGATAATAACAAGCCACGATCCAGCTGTTATTATTTGTACACCATCAGCGCTTATGATTATGTTGATTGAAATAATAGTTTGTTTTGTAATCGACAAATGTCAAACTTGTCTCGAGAGGGCAACCAGCCGTCGCGAGATGCATCTCGAATCAACGATTTTCATATCTCACTCTGATCGCCGGCCACCTCCAGTCAGTTTTCTCCATTTGACCTTCTATTGTTTTTTTTGCCATCATCGGCTCCATTACCTACTGCACGATCCGAGAGCACATTTTGCTAGAATTAGCCACGAAGATGCAAATATGTAGCCGAATGTCCCCACCGCAGCTACACAGGCAGCCAATGATGACACCGAAAAAAAAACCCGAAACGAAACAAGTGACCTCTCGTGGTGCTTACATTTGGCTTCTTTGTAGGCTGGTCCACCTCCACGAGCACGAGCGAGAATGGGGGAATGTAATTTCATTGAGAGGAATCGACATGCAGTTGTCGCCTTTCACGTTCACCCCGTTACTATGGTGGATTGTTATTTTGCAATTGTTGTTTGTAAAGGCTGGAAATTCTACGCTGTTTCTACGCCACTGACATCGAAAACGATGTAGCCATGGCTGACGACCCCAACGATAAAGGTGTGATTTGTGCGGTATAATCGATGCAAATCGTGAATAACTCAACTTTTCTGGAATTCCTATGCAAAGCCAGAAAAGCGAACTTCTGTCTGAGATTTGACAAACGGGCGCGAAAGAATGATTTTAAGTGTGAAGAGTGAGCACTTGTATGTTTGCAAACAGTCGACATGGAGCTAGGATTAGATTGATACAAAATGGACTAGAATTTGTTCGGTACAAAATATCATAAAATATGTAAGTGTTTGGTTCTTACAAATCAATGCCGAGCATGCAGACTCAAAAAATTGATCAAATATCTATATTTCTTATTGAAAAATAAATTAAAATTGAAGTCTCCAAATTGATGCTTCTTTCTCATCAATGTTATTATTATAAACCATGTATATGTTCTCGAGAAACAAATTTGCTGAACATTGTTTAACGATGTTCGTTCGAGGAACTAAGGACTGTTCATTTTATAAAGTGGAGACCTTGTTTATGCTATATCTTTTTTATTTATTGATGAAATCGTAAACGGTTTTCTGTGTATCGTTCAACTATTATTCTACAATGTTATGAAAATACAGAAACTTACAAAATGCTTTCGGTTGAAGAACTAAATAGTTTTTTGCAAAAACTCCTAAAAAAAACTGTTCGTCAAGTTTAAGCATTATTTTTCGCATGAAAAAAATCCTAAATTTAATGAACAAATTTTATGTTGGTATCCTTTACTATTCAACTTAAGGTAGAGCTTTTAAAAACATCAATAATATTCCATCAGTTCCTGACGCTGCGTCACTTTAGTGATCTATTCCTTATGGTCAAATTTGCTGATACACCATCTTTTTACTACCAGCAAAAAAGTAAAGTAATAAGCGTGTTCAAAACTGGTTTAGATTACTAAAGAAACTATATATGTATGAAAAAAAGGCAAAATCTTGAGTTTAACCGCATTCTTGGGTACCAAATTTACTCTTTATGGTCGTTTTATTGAAAAATCCCATACTTTTAAAATTATATACGCATGTTTATCGATCTAGAGCAAACTGTAAGCGTTTTTCTCAAAATATTTTGATAGGTAGTCTCAGAATAACACATTCTGAAAATAATACATGCAAAATAAATTTGATTTAATTCAAGCAGTGTTCCCAATCTTGATGATTGTCATTGTGCTTTGAGTGGTCTTCTGAAATAAATTATTTGTTTTTCTGTTGTGCTTAAAATATGACGTGGGGACTAAATCAGCAACTCTATGAAGGCGTAAGTTATTTTTGTTATAAATACTATATTATTACTTCCGTCTGGACGTACTTTAAACCTTAAAATTCTACTCATAGCAGTTCCATTTGAGTTTAAGATATTTTTCTTTAAAAAAATTGATAAAAAATGATTTTATGATATCTGCAAAATTGCTTCTCCAAAAATAACTTGATATTTTTTAGCAAGCTTCTAATTGATGATGCTTTCTTAGTACAACCATTTTTTGAAAATAAAAAATATAAATTGTCGAATTTTTCTGCCGATTTTTAATCATCCTTGATTTTGATAACCTCCAAAAATCGACCATTCTAAACGTTGTGCCTTATTAGTGTGAAATCATATTATTTTGGTAACTTTTTTATTACCACAGCATTGTACAATATTAGTCTAGTCGAACGATGTACAAAAAACCGATTTCGATTTCATTGATAAATTAAAAAGATATTGCATGTCCAAAGTGTTCAATTTATAAAATGAACAGTCCTTACAATACTTTCACAATCATGCAATATATAGAGTTACCAAAATTTTAACGAGTTAACAAATTACAGAGCGTTAGACTTTAAGTCCATTTTTCTCAAAATATGAAAAATGTCACTTGGTCCACTTGGTCGCCACAGCCCATGTCCCGCATCTCGAGCAAACTTTGCCGGACGAGGCTTTGCTTGCGGAAGTCCCACTTGCGAGCTGTTGGAGTCATAGCTGTCATCAACATCACAGGTGAGAACGATGTACGTTGGACGAAGACTACAGAATGTTTGCTTGAATGAAGGTTGTAGAACTATTCTGGAAGAGAAGAACGAGCAGCATTACAGACAGAAGTGGGAGCAGCAGATCCGTCTGTTCGAAGGTTTCATTCCGCGAGCAGAAATGTAATAGTATATGCTTCCATTGTTCGGACGGAGGCAAGGTGATTAAAAGATGGAAGCAGCACTACGACGAACATTGGTACGACGAACATTGGTGCTGAGTGCACAGGTATGGAGTTTAGAGGCAGTGGAGGAAATGACTACGTCGGAATGTTGGACAATAGCACCAACCAGCTCCCACTTTGAGAGAAATTTGGGACGCCGTTCTAGTAGTTATTCTTGCTGGCAGTTGTAAGGAATGGTATATAAGTGCAACTTATCGAGTTGGTCGCTTGGCTGTATCGGCTGATAGTCTCAGAATCTAGGAGACATAACAGCTGCCGGAGGTGTGGGGCCAAGGGGTTGAGTGTCTATTTATCTATCTATTCCTCTATCTGTAAATCTTGTATAAATGATTCCAAGGGCTTGCAGATAAGCTACTGAAGGGTAATAGAAAGAAAGAAACAAAAAGAGATAAAGATAGCCATTAATGAGTAAAATACTAACTCGTAAAGCGAGAACGATTGACATTTTGCAACTTAAGACCGATTGAATGATGTAGGAGTACATTCGACACTAAACAGACGTATACAGCGCATGCGGTTATTTCAGCGAAATGGAGCTACATGTATTGTCATTGAAGGTAAAGATGCATAGAAGCCATATCCCAGCACATCAAAAGCACAAATTTAGAGAACCAGAAAAAGGCTTCGTGCTGAAAACATGATTGATTGGTCACTGGCTGGTGGTGACCAAACGATCAAGTTTTCAACTTGATTCGTAATTTGGTTACCCAAATTTGTGCTTTGGAAGTTTTGACACGTGGCTCCGATACATCTTCACCTTAAACACATGAAATCGCTAAACTACTTATGTAATGCAGATAAGTTCAAACGACGATTTTTAACAATTGTATGTTTTTCTTTTAACAAAATGCTGTTGTTTTTCACAATCATCAGATTAACATATAGCAGACAAACGCTCAGTCAGCGATGTACATGTACATTATGTACCTTCTTCTTGGGAGTGTTAACCAAGTAGTAGTCAAAAGTAAATTGAAGTTTTAACAACAAATGCTTACAGTGAATTCAAACCAACAATATGGTTGTTCCAAGGTAGTGCCAATCATTCTCCGTGAACCAGGTCAAGAACATAAATAATATTTAGAGCAAATAACAGAAAAGCTTTCAGTCAACAATGATTTGTTTATTTAGACCAGGTAATCCACGGACGCCTATTATAGCATACTGGTAACTTCCATAAAACATTAATGAATCCACACGAAAGCCAAATTGCCATTGAATTGTTGCTTTGGGTTATTTAATTTGCTGAATAAAAGAGCAGTTTATTTTTCTGTTGTTTTTTTTTTATAATTATTAAGAAAAATCGTTTATTGCCAAATGCTTATTGTGATGCTTTCTTACGTTCGATAGATGTATATCATTATTAAAGAAATTTACAGCTCGAGTCTCACTCATCTCTTTACCTTTTATTTTTCAACACACTTAGAAAAAATCACAAGAACTTACGTCATAGATGCCAAACATATTAAAGCGTGTGAAACGATGTAAATTCAAGGCAAAATGACGTAGGGCCTTTCTTAGCCGAGTGGTTAGAGTCCGCGGCTCATAGGCGTAGCCAGGATTTTCATCAGGGAGCGGCAAGTGAGCTTGGATGTCCATTCACGAATTTTACGCATTCCTTTTGTTCATTCACAGTTAGACAAATTTAGTCACTAGCACGTATGGGTCCAATTTGTTTTCTGAATAACATGTTCATAACGGATTAAACAATTTCCTGAGATGGATTCTAGCTAAACCCTGATTTTTTGCAGAAATCCTCAAATTAGTTTTTTGAAGTATGTTTCTAAGCAATACATAAGAAATTTTCCAAGAAAATGGGATTCCTATAGAGATTTGTTCGGGATTTGATTCCAGTTTTACCTCTGATTATGTTGTCAATCAAATGAAAAAAAAATCAAGGCATAAAGTTCATGATATTTACGCTAACACATTGGATTACAACTGAATTATTACAGAAGTTAATACTTCGAAAGGGCATTTTTTGTAACAAAACATGATATAATTATGGCTGGTTAGTAGTGAAAATAACAAAAAGTATAACTAGATTGCCTCTGCATTAAACAAAATTGAAGCAAAATATGTTACAATTTAAAAGCAAATATAACTCATTATGTTATAAATTCTTCTACTTTTTAGCATTAACGTCCCCATTGGGACAGAGCCGGCTACTCAGCGTAGTGTTCTAAGAGCACTTCCACAGTTATTAACTAAGAGCTTTTTTGCCTTAATCGTCATTTTAGAATTCGTATATCGTGTGGCAGGTACGATGATACTCTATGCCCAGGGAAGTCAAGGAAATTTCCATTACGAAAAGATCCTGGACCGACCGGGAATCGAACCCAGACACCTTCTGCATGGATTTGCTTTATAGCCGTGGACGTTAACCACACGGCTAAGAGGTACTAACAAAAATTAAACATAGTTTATTATTTGTAACTAGTTTTGATATAATTGTGATACAATTTTGTTGTGATCCACTGGTCTGGTATTACTCAAATCTTACATTCAGAATCCCTCTAGGGGTTCTTTCAGAGACACTGTGAATGTTTATTTCAGGAATCAATTCAAAATTTTCTTTTTATCAATATTTAGTAATTGGGATAAGATATATAAGATATTTCTTTTGAAATTCTTCAAGTATTTTACTTGGACCCTGCGATACATTTTCCTCAAATCTATTTATCAACAATTCTGCTATCGATGTTTGTGGAGGAGTTTCCTAGCAGATTTTTGGTGAAAAACATCCAAGGATTTCTCTAAAAGTTCTATTTGGGAAATCATTAAAAAAAATGTAAATTTTCTTCTGAGATTTCTTTCAGATTCTTACTTGTACAATTCCTTTAGAAATAACACAAACAACTATTCCAAGAATCATCAAAATTTCTACATAGATTCATATAAGGGCTACTCAGAGGATATCTCTACACTCCTAACAAATACTTTCTCATAAGCTCTTCTTTTTTATACTGATCTTAGAGATATTCATAGATATATTGTTTTTGCTTAGATAGACTTTACACAGAATGTTTGTATATCTACCTTGATACCTTGATGGCTACAGCGTAGCGTCACGTCATTGCCGGGCGTATTGTAGAGCTCCATCCACTGCGTACAGCCAGCGTATTCGTGGTCTTCCCCGAAACCGCCGACTTCTACCTGGTTCCCTGCTGAATATTATTTTCGCAATTATTTCTTCCGACATTCGCACTAAGTGCCCAGCTCACTGAAGTCTGCCGTATTTGACACGCTTGATAATATTCGCATCTTCTTACACTTGATACAACTCGTGATTCATGCGTCTGCGACACACACCATTTTTGAGTTTCCCACCGAGTATTGTACGCAGCACTTTACGCTCGAAAACACCGAGAGCTTTCCGGTCTGACTCTTTTAACTTCCACGCTTCGTGCCCGTAGAGAACCACCGGAAGAATCAATGTTTTATACAGGGCGAATTTTGTTTCCGTTTGCAAGCTGCGGGACCTAAGCTGGTTACGTAGTCCGTAAAAGGCCCTATTCGCAGCCGCATGTCACATGTCACAAGTGTTCCAAGGTAAACAAATTCTTCAACAACTTTAAACACATCCATATCAAACACTACCTCAGCACCTACACTACAATGCCTGGTTCTATCTCCACCTGCAACCATGTACTTCGTTTTGGTAGAATTAATGGTCAGGCTTATCCTCGCTGTTTCCTTCTTCAGAGGCTGGAAAACCAATGTAAGATATTTAAGATGATCTTTTAGTACCTGGAGGAAATAACAAAATAAAAGGTAGATGAAAAAACTAAATTTAGTACTATACCATTTAATTCCACTAGAGTATGTATCTTTTGACAGATACGCGCTGTTTCCGCGGATACGATCCGGTAGGGAATAATCAGGCTTCTGAATTCTCACTCACTCTCACGATAATGGATTTATCCCTTACAATAATTTTCAGCGATAAGCTGCCTTGCGATTTTATCCGTCCACAAAACAAAGCGAAAATAGATAAGTGCACATTTCCGCAGCTGTGAGAAGTTCGTTTTCTCTTTCCTTGATCAATGGAGAACTTGTCCTGTATCCATCGCCACGAGCAGCAATTGTTTTTATGCACCAAATTAACAACTCCTTTCGTCAAGTTGGTGTGGTAGCATGGTACTCATTGTGGTTGTTTTTAGCAATGTTCTAGGTTCAAATCCCGTCGCCGGCACTAGTTTTTTGTTTATCCCCAAAGTGAAAATTCTCGGGAGCAGTTGGTGAGCGAAAATATGATGGAGTGAAAAATAAATTATCCCCGGATTGGAATGACTTTCGGTTATCCTCCATCGTAGCTCCAGGGAAAATTAGTGTGAGTGAAAAAAGATGTTCACGTGAGGAAGCGAAAAAAGCATTCTCCATACGTGCGAAAAATCGTAGATTTCGCATCATTGATACGAAAATTCAGAACCCTGGGAATAATTAATACGGAGAAATGTTTTCGAGTTCACGATTTATTTCCAATCGATTTGGTATATTACATGGTGTTGTATTTATAGTCCTCTTCCCTATTGTACTTGCACGGAATATTCTTGAACTGCATTGTTCTATGCAATAATGTGTTGTATCTAAACTGTTATACAATTGACGGACTGAATATTCTGGAGCTGTCAGACAATAGAGAGAATGAAAATGTAAATAAACAATCGTTAGATTGTGTTCGGTCTGGAAAGATCTAAAGGTAAGTGGATTGCTTATTATTTAATGTTTTCATCTAATTGTTATGTATTTTTTAGGTATGCAACAGGTGAATGATCTGTATTGTATTACAGGTGAGTAGAGTGTTGCCAGTATGGCGAATTTGTGGTGTGTTTGTGGCCTCAACATGAGGCATGTTCGTCCACCAGTGTGGTGCGGTATGATGCACCCCGGTGGCTTTTTGTTGGCCACAACACGCGTATTTCAGGATGAATTCTTGTAGCCTCAAATTTTCGAAATCTCTATATAAATTTTTGACGAACTTTTTCAATAATCCCTAAAATAACTCCAAGGAGAAATTGTATATAACATTCCTGGCAAAACATATTATAGAATCCCAGAGAAATTCTTGAAAAAAATCGTCATACGATTTCGATTTTAGATCGATATTAGATAATTCTTTACTCACTCAAACTGCCATAACTCGGAAATTTCTTCAACAAACCGTACACAATAACACGGTTTTGGAAAAAGAAAACAAAGGAGCTTCATTTGCAAAAAATAAAATATTTGACGGCCATATTTGATTCTATCGGAAAAACTAATTTTTTATGGTGTTCGCATCCACCGCTTTTTAAAGTTCTTGCATCATTGGAAAGCTAAGCTAGTTTTACACAAAATGTGAAAAAGTTAGAGGTGTATGTTTGTTTGATCAAAATTTATGTGCAATTCTGGAAAACATTCCATTTTGCGCTGGTGCAATTTGCAGTCAAATAATGGTGCTATTGCGATTTACGCTTGCTCTGCAGTATTTGAATTGTAAAATGTTATCTCTATGATGTTTTCCATGAGACATTATATATATATTGATGCTAAGGGTGTGCAAAACTAGCTCAGCATTCCAATAATGCAAAAACTTTTTAAATCGGTGGATGCGAACTCCATGAAAATTAGGCTTTTCCGATACTATCCTATATGGCGACCACATATTTTCTTCTTCCATAACCATGTTATAGCAGTTTGAGTAAGCCGAGAATTGTCAAAAATCGAGGGATCATTAAAAACTGTCTTAATCATAATTACCAAGGGGTCTATCAATTTTACCAACCGAATACAGTTTCTTTACTTACTCGACAGGAGCTTTCGAATGACCATAATTTTTTATATTTTGAAGGACCAAGTGTAAATAGTGGGTTGATTTATTTTGGGCTATTTAAGTACTCAATCCTGTAAGAATACCAAGATGAAATGAACTTATATGACTAAAATCCAATTGACCAAACTCGATCTGGTCGTCTGCTACTCCACTCCAAACGTACTTCACCGCAGACCGTCTACAGGAGCGTAGAGCAGGAAAAGGAGAAGTCAAGCAATCATAAACCACTCCAAGCCGCTCGAGGGCTCCCACAAACGATACCGCGTCGCATCTTGAAGCAAGCTACCAAACCACAGCGATCAACAACGACGAAGTCCGTCGGAATGGTGGAAAAAAGGTGAAAAAAGGTAAATTGTTCGCTTGCGGTATTTGAACGAGATCGAGATCCTCCGTACCGTCCTTACCTTCCTGAGCTGGAAAACATGACAAATGAATACCATATCATGGTATCAAAAATAAATACCAGCATAACATATTTTGTTCTTCTTATGATGGGAATCCATATAGTAGCAAGTCAAAAATAAGTCAAGTTATTATAGCTCATTCTGGTGCACGATTGTTATAAACTTGCTATTTTCTTCTGATCGAGCTCTGAGGCCAGTCCGGCCGACAACAATCGGCGGGCAATCGATCAGTTATAGTTCGGTTATTTAATTTGGTATTTCGCGTGCTTTCGGACCCTACCTTGGGGCAGTGAATCTACTTATTACGTTGGATTCCCACCATCTCGCACCACACCGTAGAGCTCTGTTTGGTATCGTTTTGACATTTCATGACATTTGCGCTTATATTTGAATGGTGATACAGATGCGACGCAATCCGGAGTGAAAAAGGTAAAGATGATCCGTGCAATCGGTTGACCATCCCATTTCGAGTTAATCTAGTTGCTTGTGAAAGATGGGCCGTCCTCGAAACGGTAATGAACCTTTTGCCGATTTGATTGACACGGGGAAGGACGCACGTTGAGTTGGGGTTTGGGAATTGGAGGATAGTCTTGTTTTTGGAACAGCAATCCTGACTTAGACCTTGACTTAGTTTCTTTTAAATTGCGTCAAATGGGTCTTGATTGAAGGTGCAATATGCGTTATTTGTAGTCTGGATAAATTTCTGATAAAATCAATCGACGGATTCGAACAGTTTTAATTAAGGCCCTTACATTCTTCTTCTTCTTCTTCTTCTTCTTAGCATTAACGTTCTCACTCGGACAGAGCCTGCTTCTCAGCTTAGTGTTCTCATGAGCACTTCCACAGTTGTTAACTGATTGCCAATGTTGCCGTTTTCGCATTGGTATATCGTGTGGCAAGTGCGATGATATTTTATGCCCAGGGAAGTCAAGGAAATTTCCATTACGAAAAGATCCTGGACCGACCGGGAATCGAACCCAGACACCTCCAGCATGGCTTTGCTTTGTAGCCGTGGACTCTAATCACTCGGCTAAGGAACGGCCTAATATCTCGTTTTCAAATAAATGAAAAACCGAAATTAGTACTTGACAATTAAATGGTCAAGCACTAGTGTTTGTATATTTTGACTTACGCTATTTCGACCTCAACTGGTGGGTCATCTGAAGTGTCGTTGCTACATTCAAGTGATTTATAATTATGATAGTCACGTAGAAAATATTTTTGCATATTATTCTCTGCTAGCAAAATTCATGAAACGCGATTTCTTCCTCTAGATAAACTTCAGCCTTTTCAGAGATTTTTTTTTTTCCTGCTCCTTATCAAAGTGTAATCACTTTCACTATTATCAATCAAGTAGTGCGCATCGTGTCTTCATGTTGTGCGTACACAATTTCTCTCTGCCCTTGGAAGTTTTTAAAACTACCTGAATAAATAAAACAGTGCTAAAACGATACTTTTCAGTTATACAAAAACAGAAGTGTTCAGTATGATTTGTCTTCTATTGATCCCTTTACGATCCTCGTTGAACCCGTGCCTTTGATTTTTCGTTGGACCCGTTAGTGAAAGCTAGTGGTGGTAATCCATCTTGGACACCGTCATGGAAAAAAACCCTCTTAGATGGTGTCTTCTTCTTCCTTTTATTTGGTTGCAACCACGTACACAAAGAAGGGTGAATCTCTGAATTCACAACTTCCTTCCAAAATAGTGGGATTTAAAACTGTCACTAAACGTGGCAGGAATGGAAGAAAGGACGTTTCTCCAGAATGCGTACTTTCTTCCAAGGAAAATTGCATCGTAATGAGCAATCAGTTTGATGCTCTAGATAAATTTTCTAAACATTAAATCGAAGCAGCCATAAGCCCAGGCTACCTCCTATTGTGATCAGTTGTTCCGAGTTTGGAGGATTAAGGCAGGAGCACGGTGCTCCCCTGACCGTTATTAGCAGAAAAAAATCTCCATCAAATCTGTGCTCACCAGTCGATTTCTATAGCCAAGCTGCATGTCTGGGCAAAATTTAAAAAAAAATCGTAGGGCCCGTTTTGGAGTTAAGCCCTTTTGAATGTGTAAGTCCACTTATTCTAAAGAAATCCGAGATATTCAAACGAGTTTTCATTGGCCGTGATTATCAGGATAGATATAATATTAAAATTTGAATCAAAGTTGGATTATATAGTTATTTGTAAATTCTGGGAAGAGTTTTGAATGAGAAGATAGACGACATTTGGAGTTACGTCCTTTTGGAAGTGTAACCATTGAAAACACTAATTTCCAATAGATTAATTAGGTATTCTTATACCTTTGAGCAAATGTTTTCAATGATACATTGCACTTATATGCCGCCAAAGTATTTCAAAATCAACTGATTTTCCAAAGGCTCAATTGTTTTAAGGCAATACGGAGCTAATTTAATCATGTAACCAAATTAGTTCTTGTAGCACAATATTCTGGATAGCTTGGTGAATCCATGTACTCACGATTCAGTTTATTTTGCATGCAATTATTGTTACCCATTGTACATCGAAGCGAAGTATACGTCAAGGAATACTTTACGAGTTAAGTTTTCGGTTATGGATAGCAGTGTATGGAATAAAATAAAATTAACAACGTAGAAAGCAGCGATACAAAATGGAAGAAAACAATGCAAAGTTTAGAACATCCGTTATTGTTTTTTTTAATGGAGTTCAAAATTGTAGCATTTACAGAGCTTGAATATCTGTCTTTGTCAATTTGGAAAACTTTGTGAGGCTCCCAAAGTATGCTTTTTTTCGTTTGTGATGAGTCATAGCAGCTCTTTACTTCACATTCTGGTATATAGTCCAGCAGGTTATCAACAGGGACATAGATCAATTTACGATTTTCCGGTAATCATAATTGGAATTTACGTAAAATCCATGAACAACTCTGTTATAACCATATTTTATATATCTTTTCAAAATTATACCCCTTGAATTCCATTATTCCGAACACCCGAAAACCATCTTCGCAAGTTCCAGTTTCTAGAATGGCATTACTTTGAATTCCATTATCACGGGACAATGTCATACAAGGTAATTATATATTCGGGACAATAGCATCCGTTCAGGGTGATGACACTCGGGTTAATGAAATTCGGAGTTAAGGTATAGAATCTTCTCAAGAGAGTTTGATTTTCAAGGAAGACATGTAACATAATGCTCTGAAAGTGTTATGATTTTAAATTCAATAAAACCAAATAATAACGAATGTTTCTTATTTTTCTTAAGCATATTTCAAGAACTGAGGCTTTGTTTCACGGGCTCTACCCCATTTGGCATAATGCCATTTGGCATAATGCCGTTTGGCATAATGCCAATTGGCATAATGGCCATTTGGCATAACGGCCATCTGGCATAACGGCCATCTGGCATAATTTAAAAAAAATATTTGTTTTCTTTCACATTTCAATATTTTAAGTGCTTGAAATGTTTGGCTAGGACAAGTAAAATTTGATGGAAAAAGGGCAAATATTGACAATGATTTTTAGTCCAAGAAGAGAGGCATCCCATAGCATATGGGACTATGAATTAGGATAAGGGGTCGTCCATGAACCACATGGACATGGAAGGCGGAAAGGGGGGTCTGGTCAAAGACCACGGTCCATAAAAACTTTAAAATTCCCCACTTGTGTTCAGGAGGGGGTATGGTCTGAAATTTCTAAAAAATGACCACGTGATTAATGGGCAGCCCCTTAGTAAAATTCGCCTTCTTTCAACCATGAGCTGTTCTTTTGAGTTTGCAGTTTAGGGAATTATAACGAATTGTTGGACGCTTTGAAAGCCGGAGAAAGGCGTTTTCACGATGTTTTTGGACTAAATTCCGACTTTTTTCGTCTTAAGTCCATAATTACGACGTCCTCTACATTCCCCATGCATAAGGTAGAAGAAAAATAACTCTTTGGTGTATTAAGGACAGTGTCCATGATTGAGTAGTGTTTGGTCCATTGGTTTTGTAACTTGCTCAAATGAGAGCGAGCGATGGAACCAGAAACACACTCGTTTGGCATGCAATGCGTACCCGAGTAATATCAGGAATCCGGTTAAGCGTGATCATATCATGGACCACATCACCGAGTAGTGTTTGACCCGATGAATTTGTTGCATGCTTCTTGGTGGGCGAACGATGGAATCCGAATCAATTGTGGCCGGTTCGCGTTAGGCGGGTGAAAAAAAATCGAAAGATATGTCGGCATCATTATTGTTTTTCTAACAATTTGTTTGTTATAATAATGTGAGCACCAGTACAATTACGACACATTGAGGATACTACTGATCCTGAGTAGCGTCTGTTGGTTCCCTGTGTAGGTACAGTTTGTTTTCGCAATAACGGAGTAGCAACTGCGGACGGCAATCATTAAAGTCAGTGCCCGGAGCTGGAAGCGTCCAGGAAATTCGAATCAACACGGTATCAAGGGCGTCCGATGTAAATAAAAATCGATCATGGCGTGCTTATGATTCGCTACGCTTCAAACTAAAAGAACAGCTTATATTTGAAAGAAGGTAAAATTTCTAATAGGGTAATTCGCCAATTATTGTATGCATAAAATGCTCGCTGTTAAACATTAGGAACACACATATTCTTCAGCAATAGGCGAAATTTTAAACCGTTCAACAATAGGCGAATCATCCTGCTGTATTTTTAACTGTGTATCAACTGATTGTTGTATCATTTAAGGCACAGCATCTCTCTTGGGATTTGCCTTCTTTGGGACATTGGATGTTCTTAACTTTTGTGCCCTCATAAATAAAAAAATAATCAATATACTTTTGAAGCACAATCGTGGCACCCAGGCCACGGTCAAAAATCGAGCTAATGCTTAAAAAATAAATAAAGACAGACGTTCAGAGAGCATTGAAAGGTTGATAAAAGCGAGCTCGCTATATGGCGCCAAATTTTATACTCCTCATAGTACTCCTCTATGAAGCTACGCGAATGAGTTCTCACAGCTACAAGTGTGACTTGGAGGGCGCTGGTCGGAAATCGAAAATGATTCTACAATATTGTTGCAAATCGAAGATGACATGCATTTTATTTAGCCAGATCATTATCAGTTCAAAAGTTGAGAACAATAATTTGAGGAAATTATTCTTCAAATTATGCCAAATGGCCGTTATGCCAAATGGCCATTATGCCAAATGGCCATTATGCCAAATGGCATTATGCCAAACGGCATTATGCCAAATGGCATTATGCCAAATGGGGTAGAGCCGTTTCACGACATACCATGAGAATGGACTGATTGATTTATACAATTCTTTCACTATTGTATTTATACAGAGCTCTTACGTATTTGTGAAATCGAAAAGACCGAGAAACCCAATGGTAAAATTGTAGATTTTTGAAAAATATAAATGTAGTAAGGCGGCATTCACAAATTACGTAACGCTCGAAGGGGGGACAGGGTAGGCTCGAGCGTTACGACTCATACAAAATTTTTAAAATTTTCATACAAAAAGCGTTACGGAGGGGGAAGGGGGTCGAAAATTTCCAATTTTAGCGTTACGTAATAAATGGATGCCGCCTAATGTATGTTACAACTGATCACAAACGTATTGACAGTGGTCTAGAGTTCTATAGTTTGGCCAATTGTGCATTACTCAGCAATTGAAGTTTATGTTCTTGAGCAGTACAAAATTAGCCGCAATAGCCGGTAGCTTCAGCTTCTTCTTATTGGTATTACGTTTCAACTGGGACAGAGCCTGCATCTCTACTTAGTGTTCAATGAGCACTTCCACAATTATTAACTGAGAGCTTTCTTTGCCAGAGTTGCCATTGTTGCATCGTATATCGTGTGGCAGGTACGAACATACTCTATGCCCAGGGAAGTCACGGGAATTGAACCCAATCACCTCCAGCATGGCTTTACTTTGTAGTCGCGGACTCTAACCACTCGGTTAGGGAAGGCCCAAGGTAGCTAGTTCGGCCATAACAATATTTTATGAATAATAATGACACGAAAATTGCTCCGTAATGCCTTACAGCGCTTGAGCCTTTGAATCAATTGTGAAATACTTTGGCGACATATAAGTGCAATGTTGCATTGAAAACATTTGAACATGCTTAAAGGAATGCCTGCCTAAAAAAATACCTAATTAATCTATTGGAAATTAGTGTTTTCAATGGTTACACTTCTAAAAGGACGTAACTCCAAATTTCGTCTATCCTATCATTCAAAACTCCTCTCAGTAGTTACAAATAACTATATAAACCAACTTTGATTCAAATTTTGATGTTATATCTATTCTGATAATCACGGCCCATAAAAACTCGTTTAGATATCTCAGATTTTCTTAGAATTAGTGGACTTACACACTCAAAAGGGCGTAACTGCAAAACGGGCCCTACGTTTTTTTTTTAATTTTGCCCAAACATGCAGCTTGGCTATAGAAATCGACTGGTGAGCACAGATTTGATGGAGATTTTTTTCTGATCATAACGGTCAGGGGAGCACCGTGCAGGAGATCTTTAACTCCTTTAGGGGTATCAAGGTTTCCTTCCAAATCGCAAAGAAAGGAGACTGTCGCGTTTTGCCGAGAACTCTTAAAGATCGCGAACTTCTTCTCAAACATCTTGAAGAGAAGAAGCACACATTTTCTACTTATGACGACAAAACTGAACGTTTGTTCGAAGTCGTCTTGAAAGGTCTCTTAAGTGACTATAAGACACCTGAAGAGATCAAAAATGGAATAAATGATTTACTTACAAGGGAAGGTCACGATAGTGTTACACGGGGTTTTTGACCAAACTATTTTTGTTAGATTCTACTTGTCGAAATATGAAAACCCCAAAGCCTTTCGGGTGATAGACCAGTGATATAGCCAGGAGGGGCTCTGAAATGGGCAATTTTGTAGGTATATTGAATTATTAAGCTAGTTGGAAATTTGACAAATATATTTTTTTAATATCTATTGTGATGGTAGAGAACAGAATTGACATTAATTTATGTTTAAAATGTATTTTCCATGCCATAGGCGCAATCGGGATGGGTTTAGTATTGGTATACTGTTCTAATAAAACCAAATTTGTTTTGGTGTCCATATTCCATGTTAGTTACGCCAATGACATGGAAAATACATTTTAAACACTTCCGGTGAATTGGGACACAATTGTCCTTGCTTCGAGTGATCTCACAATTGCTTGTCACTTTGCTTATAGGAAATGTTCCTCACAAACACTTATTAAGTGAAACTGATTCCAGAAACCTGAATCTTTATGACATTCTGTTATTTTTAACCAGCTGTGGTAATGAGCTAGAGGCTCTCTTTACGTTCATGCGTTTTGCAGTGCCCTTTTAAGGGCTCTGTTCGAACCCATTGTGGTATGGAGCTACATGCTCTCAATTCGATTATGCGATTTTCCCTCTTCAAAGGACCCCACTCCTATTTCCTCCCATCTTTCCCTTCTCTTTCCTCTCCCATCGGGTAGATGATGAAATAGGCTCAAATATGGCGATGGCACAAATCTCCCAAATAGCGGGGAACGTGCCTCTGAAGCCGGCCTTCTGGTACCTGATAACACGATTTCTTCCTGTTTCTTCTGCCCACCCCCACAGGGGCAAGCGACACTACCGAAGGAACATTCACTACTCGTAATATGTAGTTGAAGAATACCAAATAAGCCCAAAAAAATTAAATTTAACCTGTAAACATAAAAAATCTACTAAGATGCATTAAACATAAAAAATATAACATACATAAGGATCTCGCCAGGAAACTTACTACAAACACTTTTGGCAAAATCTGGCAAGAGTTTAGCCAAAAATATGTCAGCATTTTTCAACAAACACCTTCACCGATTGTGAAACACTGCTCTAAGCCCTTATGGAAAATATCTAAAATTTTGAAGAAAATCTCAGGAGCCAATTTTGGTATTTAAAGGGGAAAACTGATGATCAGTAAATAATTGCAAAAAAGCTAAAAAAAACTTGCAGTGCAGTTAAAATTTTAATTAAGGACTCACTATTCTATTTGAGCATCAAGTAACTCATGAACTCGAAAGCATTCTCAATTAACAGAACGTTTTTGAAAAATGTTGGGAGATTAATTTGGAAGAAATGAAAACAATTTTTTAAAATATTCAAAATTATGAAAGCTTGGGCGATGATGGAATTTTTTACATCACTATAAAGGAACTTCAAGAAACTTATCATTAATGGTTGATATGTTTAACAAATGTTTGCAGTTGGCATATTATCCTGACAAATGGAACAATGCCAAACATTGTATCAATTTGAAAACCGGACAAAAATCCTGCAGAAGCGTCCAGCTATCGTCCAATCGGCTTGTTTTCCTCCATCAGTAAACTTTTTGAAAGCCATTTTGAACAGAATGATGGTCCACACCAACGAAAATTCAATTTTTGAAAATGAACAGTTCGGATTCTGACATGGACATTCGACCACTCATCAACTTTTACTGTAAAAAAATTGATTCGTTTCAACAAATCTGAAGACTATTCTACTAGTTGTAGAAGAAGTATTCGACAGTGTTTAGCAAGAAAGCTCGATTAAAATTGAAAAAAAACTTCAATTATTCAACACACATTGTTCGAATAGTTCACAGTTATCTGTCAAATCGTACACTTCAGGTTAATTATCAGAACTCCAAGTCTGAGAGACATTCTGTAAAAGCTGGTGTTCCTCAAGGCAGCATTTTGTGGCCAATATTATACAATATTTTCACATCTGACATCAAAAATCTTCGTTTGCAGATGACACAGACCTATCCGCCAAGACGAAGCCTGCGTGTGATCTGTTGTAGATTGGAAAAAAAAGTTTGGATATTTTTTCTTCATACTTGCAAAAATGGAAGATTTCTCATTGAGGGCGCTCAAGCCGAATGTAACAACTTTGCAAAATTTCTTTACCCACTTATTTAAAAAAATCGAAACTTGTCAGTTTTTGCTCATCAAACAAACTTTCAAGCTAGCCATGTTGGACTTGCTGTTGTAATACCAGGCAGAAAGCTCTTCAGAGGTTTCAGAATTAAATTTAGAAAATGATTCTGACGCTTCCTTCCTGGTATGGTACTAATGAGTTACATAGAATATCAAATGTTGAAACATTGCTTTCATTCAAGTTTACGTGTATGTTTTCATCATTGAAGTGTTCATGAAATCAAATTCACAGTAAACGTAGTCACTTAATTCGTTATCATAGAGTCAAATGATTTTTTGTGGTTGAACAAGTTGATTTGCAATACCAAATACCAAGCTTCTAATCGTAATAAATTCTCAAGTTTTATGACGCTCTTTCCATAGCGATTTCAGTTCATTCACTGGGCAGAAGCTCATAAAAGGTCTGTTCTGAGCGCAAGAATGATGCGTGCCTGCCCCGAAGGAAAGTTATCCACCTCTGGGAGTACACTACCGGTACTTGTTGTTATATGTTCAAAGCGTTGTTGTTGGCACTGGCTCTGGCTGACTGCAACAAGGCACGACAAAAAAGACAAAACCAAGCACCGCAGCAGAAGAGATCATAATTTTGCTCACCTGACCATAAAGCCGCTGAATTTGTCATTATCATCATCATTTTCGCTAAAACTATTCCTTGGCGGCTTGGCGGCAGGTCTTTTACGCTGCTTCTGCTGCTGCTGTTTCTATATTTGCGTTGCACGCGGTTCTAGTTCATACGGCAGCAGTAAAGTACGGCATGGCAGAGAGTCAGTCGATTACGTTTCGCACCTTGATCGTCGTCCCTTGTCTTGTTTTGTCGTCTTGCGGGAGTAGTGTGGTGAGATGAGCCATCCCAACTTTTTATTCCTTGCCCGCATGCCGCCACCGCCATCTACTGCCGTAGAGTTTTATCTCCGATCCTAATGCTTGATTTCCTACCTCTCAGCTGGAACAATTTGCCAAGAAAAACGCGCGGGCATAATGCACACTGGGCTAGAAAGATAACTTAGCCAGACAAAAGTGCCAAAAATCACATTTTGGAAAATGGACTGATTAATTTACGAACTCGATTCGAACGATTTTCTATGCATATGACAGAAGTTTATACCGGTCATCGATCATAAGTGGAAAAATCATGTAGAAAGGAGGAATGTTGTTCGAGAACGACTCCATTAGATTTCAAAGAATCTACAGTTAACTCTCCCTTACTCGATATTCCGTATCTCGATATCGAGTTAGAGAACCATAGTAAAAGTTGGTTTTCATGGCTAACTCGATGGTCCCTTGGAACGCAGTTGCACTGCTTTTGTGTTCTATAACTCGATACCTCCCTAACTCGATGGTCCCTTCAATATCGAGTAAGGGAGAGATGACTGTAATACATTTCAAATTTTTTCTTGAAGCAAAGTTACCGAAGATATCAACCCGAATAAATGCACTCCAGAAGCGCTTCGGGATTTGTCTGGCTAAATACTAATACTGCACCAGTGTGCAATGCTGGCTGCTGGCTCCTCTGCTTTCCAAAGACAGGAAAACATGGTCCGCTGGTTTCGCCACTCGCTGGAAAAATAGCGGCTCTTTCGAATGGCACCTTGTTCCTTCATGGTTCGCTCACTGGTTGGGACGGAGCGAGACGAGGTGAGGAGGAAGATTTTCTGGAGGAAGGAAAACGGCGTAGATTAAGTAGATCAGTGGATAGCAAGAGTACTTTATGGAAACAGATTTGTGGAGAGTCTGAGTTCAACAACAAAAAGGCCCCGAGAAGTTACCTGATGTGGGTACTGGGCGCGTTCGTTGTCGAAGTCTTGCCGGGGTGGGAAGGGAAAAGAGACGGAACAGGTCGAAGCTAGCCCAGAAGATGACGATAATTGCGATGTCATTTGTGCGATAGTTCTTCACCACGGCGACAGACCAAATGAATGAATGAGTAATCATAGTTCGCTGTACTTTATGCTGTGATGCGCCTCTTTTCCCGTAGGATCGCCCGGTTGAAAGAATACAGAAAAAAAGACACGGGATATGATGCAAGAGTGAGAGGAGTGTCGTCGCGTGGGCTGACTTGCCGACTGGCTGAAGACTTATTGTCTCGTTCGTTGGGATAATTCGATGAGGTCTGTCGAAGGAAAAGGGTTTGCCTCTGCCTCTGCCTCTGGCCGATGCCATTCACCAGAAGAAGTTAAACTTAGCTGATCCGCTTGTTTGCGGCACGATTATTTCCGCTTCCTCTAGTTCTGTCTCTCTGGACGAACGATTTTTCGAAACGTACGACAACGATCAGAGTGCGGTTGTAACGGATTCTGGGAATTCTACTTGGGATGTAATGCGCTGTTATCGTGATCCGAAAGCAGTGAGCTCATTGACGAACAGGGGGAGATCTTGCAGCGCCGGACAACACCCAATACCGGACGTAGATCTAAAATAAAAAAAAATGGTTCAATCAGGATGTTGTGTAAGAAGAATGGAAAGCTTTTTTTAAGCAATACCCCAAAGCATCTGTACCATTATATTTTAATATCAGTTATACTTTCAATTATTGCAATGAAACTTGCATCGATAGTTATCTTGACTAAAACATTTCCATACAAACTAAATTTGGTAATGACTATAAACTATAAACTAGGGCTAAATGGTCCAAAATGCACTCATGGGGTCAAATGGTCTAGTTTACATTTTATAGAAATTAATAATATTTACTTACCGGGTAGAAGATGCTTAAAATCACTCCGTTGTTAGCATATCATCATTCATAGCATGCTTTCCACTTTAACAGATAATTGTTATAGAAATTGATAGCTTTTCGCAAAACTGTATCAAACACAGATCTTAAAATAAGGTTTTTACACTAGTAGGTATCATATAACTGCTTAAATATACTCATACACTGCAACATCTTGGTCTAATCTATCTATATATAAATAAAAATGGAATGGTGTTTGTATGTCACGAAATGGCTTAAAAACGGTTCAACGGATTTTTACATTTTTTCATTATTGAATTTGTCAAGAGTTCCGAAGTGTTCGTGAAAAGTTAAGGAAAGTCATCGGAATAGTCGTAAAAACGGGAGAAAACTAAGGTGTCATTTTTGCACGTCATTATTAAACAGCCTACTTGATGGCAAGACGAAGTTTGCCGGAACCACTAGTAAGTAATAATTTAACACTTTTGACCGGTTTCAGCCGTTTTTTGCATCGGAATTAACAAATCAATATTCAATGAATCAACAAAGTCAGCCATCTTGAGCTCGATGCGGATTCGGTCAAAGCTGAGAAAATAACACGGAAAGGGTGCTTTGATATTCTCAATATATCATAATGTCGATAGGTTTCTGAACATATTAAAATTTTACAGAACCAAACATAAAGCCAACAAAATCGAGTTTCTGCATCGTTTGAGTTATTTTTTCATATGGAGGATACCATATACCAGTGAAAGCGTGGGGCAGATTATATAACTTCTTAATATTACTAATTCTTGACCAGACCAGCCATCATACTTATCTTTTGATATTATCAGTTTATACTATAAGTATGGGTAGTATAGTGATGCGAATTTTGAAATGTTGGCTCCCCTATGCTTGAACGATTTATATTATGGTTAAAAGCATCCTCCCAAAGTTTGAAATGATTCGGAAGAAATTTGACTGTGCACAAGCCATTTGAAGTTTATATGGAGATTACTATAGAAAACGCCAACTTTTTGTGTCCAGGCCTCTCTCTCTTCGACATAATATTTTATGGAAAAGTGAACAACCTATGCTCATATGAAATCCTTTCAGCTACAACTTTGCTGAAGACCACATTTTGATAGGACTTAAGGATAAATTGCTATTCTTAATCATAAACTGGGTTTGCATTTTGCATGCTTAACCAACTGCTCGGCAGGCAACAGTGGTGCTCCTGGCGGGTAGAATAGATCAAAGTAATCCAGGCTACTATGTTCTGTAGCAGAATAGCAGTGTTGCTCTGAAAGTAATTGAATGATCATCTCAGCATGATTTAGACTTTGTTATCACTAATAACAAATTATCCTTACGTCCCATCAAAATGTGGCCTTCGGCAAAGTTGTAGCTGGGAAGATTTCACATGAGTAGAGTTTGTTCACTTTTCCATAAATTATTATTACCTGCAGTTAGAGCACTGACAACAAAAGGTTTGTCATTTCCATAGTGATTTCCATAAAAACTTCAAATGGCCTGTGCACAACCAAATTTGTTCCAAATCACTTCATATTTTGGGAGAATGACTTTCGTTATAATTGACACCGTTTAAGCATAGGGGAGCAAAAACTTCAAAATTTGCATCAGTCTAATGGGTAGTAATAGGGATACTATCATTTCTGTGAAATTGATGGACGCAATCCGATATGGCGACTTTCATTGAAATCCATACATGCATTATGGATTTTTTCGGAACGGGCAATATGATGGGATTGATTAATGTCCGACGCCATTTTGAAGTCCAAGATGGCGAACTCCGGTTTGAGCAAATCGTTGGAATCCCATGCAACATGGGTATTTTCGGAACGGGCACAATGAAGTTGTGGCGAAAATCGATATCCGACGCTATTTTGAAATCTAAGATAAAGACCTACGATTGGGGATTATCTCTAAAAACCCATGCAATATGGGTAATTTCGAAACGGGCACGACGAGGAAATGACGAAAATATCATATATGTGTCCATTATGCACTGGAACAAAAACGTTGTAAGTAATTGAATAAAACGATGTAAAGTGCCCGTTCAATTTTGGCAACAACATTTTTCGATTTTGTGAAGACGGATATGCATTCTGGCACGGTTGTGGGATTCCAATTTTAACAACAAGTTTAAATTTCCAGTTGCCAAAAACGGGACCGTGCCAAAATCGGAACACATTTTTTTATTTGCTATTATATCATAAGGCTGTTGTTACCTCATCCTTATAGAACCATATGATTAGACTTCAAAACGGTCGGTTTCATACGTTTTATGTAAACTTTTTGTATGCATGGGGCATGTAAAAACAACAATTGCAGAAGTGACCCTTATTCAAGAATTGAATAATTTCTCAAAACTGAAATACAATAAATTGCATTAGAATCGTATTTATGAAAAAATGTTCTAGATTTTTTTATTTTATTTTTTATTTCATTAAAACATATCAGATTATCTTTAAAGATAAATTTCACAATCTTCGGTCATTTGTAAATGGATTTTCAGAACCATGCTTATTGCATAGTAAAGCATCTCATATCGAACACTCACAAACAGCAAAGAGACCGAAATTTATAACCTTGGATTTCGAAATTTCGATTTCAATTCGATTTTCGTAATCATCTCTTCGTGTCCGTTCTGAAAATACTCATATTGAAAGATTTTCGCAAACCGGACGTCATCATCTTAGATTTCAAAATGGTGTCAGACACCCAAATTTTACGATTTTTCCCAACCGAACGTCGCCATCTTGGATTTAAAAATAGCGTCGGAAACCCGATTTTCGTCATTCTCTAGTCGTGCACGTTCCGAAAATACTCATATTGCATGGGTTTTCAATGATTTTTCCCAACTTGACGTCTGCATCTAAAATTCAAAAATTGCGTCGGACAACGATTTTCGTCATCCCCTCGTAGTGCCTTTTCCAAAAATTCCCATGTTACATGGGTCGTCTACGATTTTACCCAACCAGAGGTTGCCATATTGGATTTCGAAATGGCATCAGAATAGATTTTCGTCATTGTCTAGTCGTGCACGTTGCGAAAATACCCGGAGGTTGCACTCTTGGATATCCAAATGGCGTCGACCATCGATTTTCATCATCCCTTCATTGTGCCCGTTTCAAAAATACCCATATTAGGGTGCAGAGCTACTTGGGCACTTCCATGATTCAATTTGGCATGGGGGGTTTTTTCTCGGCCGAAATGTCTGAAACTTTGCACAAAGAAGCACTTCGATAGAACGCATATTGTGGCCAAATATAAGATCGATAGCTTTCAAAAAAAAAAAAAACCACTGCCGAAGTGAATCAAAAGTTGCAAGAATAGGATCCGGCTCCCTTAGATGGGTTTTCAACGATTTTCCTAAACCAGAGGTCGTCATCTTCGATTTAAAAATGGTGTCGAACATCGATTATCATCATCTCCTAGTCGTGCCCATTCAAAAAATACCGATATTACAAAGGGTTTTCAATATTTTGCCCGAACCGGAGGTCGCCATCTAGGATTGCTAAATTTGGAGTTCAGTTAATTTTCTATGCCAATAGTCCGATATTTATATTCGGGTAAATCGAATTTTCTTTCCATCGCAACAAAACAAATATCGAAAAATTCTAATCGTCAGAGCACCCGTATAGCTCGATGACAATCTAACAGTGCGTTCTACCCCAATATTTTGATTCGTCTTACCACAATGTGTTGGTTCGTTCTGTCCAATCCATTTGGCATTTTGAACAAGTACTGTTTTTGAATGCTTCTTTAAATTCAATATTTCACGTCGAACAAATAGTTTCCCTGGAAAAATATTCGATTCGACGATAGAAAATATTGTATACTACTGTATTACGTTATAAGTTTCTAGTAAAACCTTGCTTTATCCGTGTAAAATGAGATTGAGCTTAAGTTAGTATTTTGAACCATTTTCCCCTACAATGTTGAACTAATGGGCCTTGCAAGTCGAGCAAATCAATCCAAGAGCGCTTTGGTTTTCTGACAAATGTCATTTTTTATTTTCTTAGAGCGAGAACGGAAAAATCATTTCAAAATTTCGAAACTCAGTCGGACGCAAATAGAAATTCAAAAACTTACTCACTCACATACCGTGGTGAATCAAAATCCGAACGGTACCAATATCCGGACACACTGATAATATTCAATTATTTTGGCCTAATTTGAACGTTAATAGAATTTGATTTTATTCATACTTTTGACTTTAAATATATAATATTACTTAATACCATTTTCAATCTAGTAAACATTTCCAAATAATCTCTAGAAATAAAAATAAGTTTGTTGTTTCTGTCGAACGTCATTTCATCGCGGTCCGTTTTGATTCAAGATAGACGAACGGTGAACGCACAAACTAGGGCACGAACAATGCTTAGTGAATAAAAAGTGTGTGAACATATTGTTGTGGATTATTTGAACAGAATTAAGTCTAGAATGATACTTTTTATGTCCTAAGTAGCACACGAAACATCTTCCAAAGAGATGCTTTTCAAAAATGGTTTCAATCGCGTATCAATAAAAGCATCTGTAACTTACATGGTTCTAGTTCAGTTGCATATCAATATCATAGCTCATAAAGTTTCATTTCCGTTCCAATGAATATGCATTTCACTTCTTGTTTGACGTTCAACATTTTTTAAACGACAAGATTTGCTGCAAATGTCCTTTGCAAATAGCAATGAAGTCAAGTTTGTCAAGATGTTTCCAGCAACTTTTCAAACAAACTCTTGAAACTTTTCTCAAAATGCCGGTTCTAATGTTATGTTTCAAATTACTTTCATTTAAAGCATCCGCAACTTGCATTAAATTTTTGTTTCCATACCCACAACTCAAGAAGATTCATCCCAGTTGCGACCAAGTTGCCCTAAACTACGTGTATGACAGCTAAAAGTTTGTTTGTTTGAATCGAGTTGCAATATGGTTGAGTTGCACCTTACTTATCATCTAGCAACGAAAACATGGTCTAGCAACAGTTTGTTTGTTTGAATGATGTTTCTCATATGTTGCGCGGAAGTTTTTGCAAAAAGTTTAGATTACTTCAGACGTGGTCTAATTTCGACAGTAATGAACTTGTATTCCGAAGGGTGCAGTAAAGTTAAAAACAACAAGCTTTGATTAATGGGCCATGTAGTCGCTTTTATAGTGCATTGGCGAAGCAATTGATCGAAGAGCTGGTGGAGCAGTGAGTAGAGGAGAAGTTTGGTGATCTTGAGGTTGGAAGTTTGGTTCTCGTTCATATTTTTGTTTTCATTTTTTTTTCTCTCAAGTATTTTGCCACAAATACCGTGGTGAATCAAAATCCGGACGGTACCAATATCCGGACACTATGATAATATTCGTTAATTTAAGGCAGAATTGATATGTAAACATGTTCAATTTATATAATAACTTTTGCTTTGAACAGCGCTGATCGTTTGAAATTCATTTACCATCTAGTTACCATGTCAAATCAATTAAAAAAAACAAAACAGAAAAATTGCTCCAGTTGAACGTTATTTCTACGCGGTACAAATGATTTTGTTGATAGTGTCGACGAACGCACTCACAACTTTTGGATGTGAAATTATTCTGCTAATGTAGTTATTTTAACATAATTGTGCACGAAGTGATTGTTCAAGAGTGTAGCGACACAGCATTATACAAATATGGAGTAAACACGTGTTTGAAACAGAGAAAAGGTCATTAAAAAGAGGCTGTCCGGAATTGGAGCCAAGTGTTTTAAACCCGGATATTGAAATCAAATATTGTGTTTGTAAGGTGTAAGAACATAATTCACCAGCAAAATCGGAAGAAAACTTTCAACACAACCAATACAAGTGGCATTAATGGTAAAACATAGACAGAGTGTTACTTTACGCGAAAAAAAATTAACTAATAAGTGATTGGTGCAGTTCAACCCACAGTCGTCTCAATCCAGGTAAGCAAACCACACATTTGCTTACATTTTAATGTGTTTAAACCATTAAAAAACATACGCATTGCTTCAATTTATAAGAGCGAGATAAATTCAGTTGATTTAATGAGTTTTATTTATTAATAGTATGCTAATAAATAGCTGTCCGGATTTTGATTCAAAAGTGTCCGGATTTACAGACATGATTTGTGATTTAAGGATAAGACATGCTGCATTGTTTTAGTTATTTTTATCGTAAATTCTTAAATTTTATTTGAAAATTGATCATTTTTGCTTAGACAAAACACGAATGTATTCGTTACATAAGAACACTTTGATAAATTTTGGAGAAAACCTATTCAAAACGGATTTTAAACGTTCATGGCAGCTTAAGTGTCCGGGTATTGATGCAGCACGGTAAGCAATTTCGATATTACTTAAATATGTTGCAAACAGACTCCACCTCTTGCGCTTTTTGCGTTGCTGTTCAGTGCAATTGAAAGTCATATTTTCAACCATTGACAACTTGGATTAGTTTCAAGAGATTATTTCATTCTTGAGTTGAAACAAACTGTGCTGCTTGGGGTTCGATAACACTACTGATGTGAAAGTAATACAAATGTGTATTCAAACGGTGTAAAACAGTGGTCACCAAACTGCGGCCCCCAGAGACGTTAAGTGCGGCCCGTGAACTGATTTTGAAAGTTAGTGTAATGTGGCCCGCAGAATGTGATATTATGATGACATGGTTTAGAGCAATATATCACTAAAATCATGGAATAATATTATTAGCAATTCTACATCACACAATTGAATGATGATCAGGAATCAAAATAAAATCTTCTAAATTTTCTCAATATCTGAACGAACGAATCAACGAATAACGATTCCCTTAGTCTCAGAGCTCCGAAGATGAGGAATTAGTATATAGAAATGATTATAGTCTTCTAAAAATTCTAATGTTTGAAAAGTCAGGACAGGAAATTAAAGCACATTTTACAGAATTTTTCGATTCAGATACGGATTTTGTTGTTTCACAGTTATTTCTTTAGATGTATCTTCGTTGATTGATAGCAATGAAGTTCTATTGAAACGGCATTTTTTATATTAGGTTGATTTCAATTATTGGTTGTTCTTTGAATTTCTTGCTTAAACAAACGTTTTGCTTACAGTCGATATCAAGCTCAATCGGGAATACTGGGATTCGTTATTACAGAAATACATTCAAATCATACCGACTTATTAACTCTAAGGTCACTCTGAATTTTGTGTCGTGGATTTTCCTTACACTCAAATTTCAGTACTGACTATTTTTTATTCAGTAAACAAAACTGATACCCGTAATGAACTGCCGAGTATCATTAAATTGTGGTTCATTACCAAGAAATTTGATCATTTGTTAGTTGAATCTCAGTCAAACTTTATAAATATTCAAGCTTCCAATTTCAATTTTTCAAACAGATTTTTTCAGGAGTTCAAGTTTTACTCTTCAATGTTTACTAAACTATTTTGTGTCATGTTTTGATCAATCGTTAGGCAGCATCAATTTATTACGTAACGCTCAAATTGGAAGTTTTCATCCCACATTTCGTATGAAAATATTCACAATGTTGTATGAGTCGTAACGTTTGAACCTACCCCTCCCCCTCCTTGAGCGTTATGTAATTTGTGGGCGGTGAGTTGTGAATGCGGCCCCCATCAAGCTCTGTGTGCACCAAAGTGGCCCGCACCATCAGTTAGGCTGAGGATCACTGGTGTAAAAAGAGACTGTCCGGAATAATGAGCCAGTGATTGCAAATCCGGACATCATGTGGAAAACCTACTTTGAACAGGTGTAAATCTTTTTTTTTTCTTAAGATAAAATAAGAGAAGAGTTGAACGATATTCATAAATAGCGATGTGAGTTATCAGAAGATTAATCAGTGTAAAATTAATTGTGTATATCTTCTGGTATCAGAATCATGCCGCACGTGAATGAACTCAAACTACACGCGCTCCAGATCAGGTAGCTTAAACACTAATAATAGTTAGGTTTTGATATTTGTGGCATTATAGGGAGTTACATACATCGAATTGATACAAGAACGATATTTAAACGAGTTTGTGTGGTTTTCTTGTAAAGATATATACATATTTCATATTACATTAAATGTGTCCGGATTTCGATCCAAGAGTGTCCGGATTTCAAAACATCTTTGCATTAGGTGTCCGGATTTAGAAACAAGATACACTTCAATATTTCATTGAATCACATATAAAATTCATCAAAAAATGGAGAAAACTCCATCGCTTCCATGAAGATCTGTAGTATTAAAATGTGTCGAATAATAACACTTTAAGAAAATTCTCAAAAAACATATAATGATCGCAGTTTGAACACTCATGTCGTCTTAAGCGTCCGGATATTGATGCAGCACGGTATTTAATGAAAGTCTGTATCTCTGTCTGGAATGATGTGTCCTGGTAGTGGCAGATCTTAGGCGAGGACTTTTACAATCGGTTCATCGGCATTGGAAAAGTGAAATATTTTCTATGACAGTTTCCGGCTGCCCATGAAACACGTCGATTTTTTTGGATTTCCAGTCTTCCCCATCTCCCCTTGTGGTCTTATGCCCGCAAAACTATTTCAAAAAATTGTATTAGCTAGACATCCCCCTTCCCCCTTAAGTGACCCCTTGATTTAGTTGCGTCCCCCAATTGAGGAAACAAACTGATTCCAGTGGTCTTGGATAGTTTCAAATTAAACTTAAATATTCTTCTTTGAAAATCATGCGAGACACCGATTATCCTTTCAAAAAAATCGGTTTTCCTTTCCGGAAGTAGCTGGAGATGCACTGATGGAATCGGTCATATATAAAATCTTAAACCCCACTACCGCTTCATTTTTACCGCTAGAAACATATTCAAATCACGATAACCTTTTTGTTTCTCGATATTTTTTGCACCATTTTTTTCACAAAACCTAAAAAAAACTCTTCTAGTTTAAGAAACCGTGTCGGTATTAATCATTGATGATCTAGTTTTAAAGATATTCCAATGTTCATGGGGGATCGACATTCTCCATATAAAATGTCTTTGGCGGCCATTTTATTTTTGAACAATTTATCAAAAAAATAAAAACGTGCATTATACAATGCCAAGTAATAAGGAGCTACTCTGGAAAAAAAATCATGCAAATCGGTTCAGTATTCTAGGAATCGGAAAATTACAAAATGAGATATTTTAGAGTTTTCAAGATTTTTATTTGACCAGTGTGGTACCAGAAACATAAATGCTCATTACTTAAAGACGGTTGCATCAAATTTCGTCTGCCTAGTTGAATAATTAACTACATCAATAAAACCAATACGTAATAATGCATTGGAATTCCAAAATGAATGTGAAATGAACCCTAAAAATAATCACCTTCGAGCTGAAATCCATGGAAAACTAGACTAAAAATATCTTGTTTGGCATTCCACCGAATTGTATGAAGAATATTTCATTTGAAATACCCCATTGTCGAAGTTACGCAGAATTGAACTTTACGCGACCTTAAGCGAATCCCTTTATTGTTTTTTGAAAACATCTGACGCTCTACAAGTGAAACTATACAGAGAAGAATATCTTAACTATTATTTTTCACACATTATTATTTACAGGGTAGAAGGAATCACACAAGGTATCTACTATACTAGAGACCGTTATCATTGAAGGACTCATCATCATCAGGATCATTGTGGTTGCTACTGATGCTTTGGATCATGGTTGTTCGATAAAAGTGTCGGAAAAATGGTCTATGTGGGATACACGTAACTGGATGCGATGTGATTGTTGTGATTCAACATAAACTCACACTTTACTTTTAATTTCCTTTTTATTTTTGCACTTCAGAGTAGTTTTTCATATTATTTATTTGTTTCCGAGGTCTAAGCGATTGAAATCAAAAAGCAGAAATATTCCATAAGATATAACCCACAATGTAGAATGGACCGTTAATCCAAACTTGTCACAACGATCCCAATAATCACATGTTCAAAAGCCAGCCACCAAATCCTCACCGGTATGATCCAACAAACACGATAAAACATGTATCGTATTGTCCCAATTCGTCATGGAATGCGTCCAGTTTCCGACTAATTTCAATTAGATTTGTCCCAGCCAAGCCCATCGATCCATCCATCACTCATATTCATACTCCCAAAACGAGGGCCCAAATTCACCAATCTCATCGGCCATCGACCAATCCTCCGGTCGGTTACACCTTGTTTCTGGTAATTGATTTTGGTTTACACACATTCAATTCTTATCGAATAATATTCCAATTATATCTATCACATAGCCGAGGTATGAGACAGGCAGCCCATCATGTTGTTCGAGAACCTCGCCAACCGCCCCTCGCATGGTCCACAAAGACGAAACCATCAATGAATCCATAGTCTCCTTCGCCACGTCCAATGGCTTGTTCCGGTTATTGGTATATGAACATATGAAAGAAGCTCAACGGATAAAAAATTATGAATGAATCGATCACAAGCGAACGAAGAAAAGGGGCCTGACGTGACGACTTCACGCGCGACCTGGTGATCACCGCCGTCCGGTTTATGGGATCGTTCTGAGTAGAGTTGGTGCCCCATGAAAGAAGATAAAAGACGCGTTCACGGACACAGCGTCTAGAACCATGGGAGTAGCCAGAGAACTGGTTTATTACAAAGATTAATATTTTGGTTGAATTTTTCCAAAGATTACCACCGGTGTTCCAATGTACTAAACATGCATGCCTTTTTCAAACGAGCAATGAACATCTCTACTGTTCATTATGGAAAATAAATTCGGTTGCATGATCGAATACAATTATAAAAAATCGCACTAAAACAACTAAAAAAACATTTGTGTACAAACCACAATTTTTGTTTCATTTCAAATACATTTCAGAGGACGGACCCAGGCAGTGGTTAAAAAGTCGTTTCCCCGAAAAGTATTTGTCATCCATAATTGTCATAACTTTATACATTTCAAGGTGATGAGCAGACCGATCATCTGAAATGTACCCTTCTATGACCATAAGGACGTGGCCAGCACCGTTATTGTCTTAAAAACTTTGAGCACATTAAGAATGGTAAGCTAAGACCAAGCCCCATTCTCATTAAATCTCTGTGCAACTTCGATTGTTCTGGTCAATCACGGAGTAGCAACTACGAATTGTACGGTCAACTATGCTCATGTTCATGCCGTTCCTACACGAATATTGAAAGGATTCGATTAGGAATTTTTCAATGGTCATTTTCAAGCATTTCTCTTCTGGGGATCTCCATAGGTTTATTCAGTAAGAAACCGGTAACTGAACACGTTGCCTAGTCAAGATATTGAATTGAATGGCACTGTAATAAAATGGGAAGAGGTTGATGTTCTTTACAGTGGTACGTTTAATACAAAATTTTTTTAAAAAATGCACAAACAAGGGTACGGGAAAGAACACTTCGTCATTTTGTGATTCTGGATAATACAGTTAACTCTCCCTTACTCGATATTCCGTATCTCGATATCGAGTTAGATAACTAGGGAAATTGTACCAGTTATGGCCATAGTGGTTCCCTATTTGGCCATATGCACAATTTCGAAAACTTTCACATTTTTTATCTTTTCGAATGTTTCAACATCAAGTTAAATAGTATATCTAACTGCTGAAATACACAAAACCTTTTGAAATGTAGAATTATTCAAATTAACACGTATGGCGAAATAGGGAACCACTATGGCCATAACTGGTACACCTACCCTATAGTAAAAGTTGGTTTTCATGGCTAACTCGATGGTCCCTCGGAAGGCAGCTGCACTGCTTTTGTGTTCTGTAACTCGATACCTCCCTAACTCGATGGTCCCTTCAATATCGAGTAAGGGAGAGATGACTGTACCTTCAAGATCGTTAGAACTCCCGTAATCCTGCCTACGCCTATGCCTGGAACACGGAGAGAAAGCGAAAAAAGAGGCGCAACATCACTGTCCGACAAATCTTCCCAGCAATTAATCATTCCGCTCTTATTGAATAATGATATCTACACTGGATACAATAATGACAACGGACAACGCAGCTCAGCGACAACTTCTCTGAAGGTTTGGTGACTAGCACTCGTTCCGTAGCGTATGGTCTCTGCAGATATGTAAAGATCTCAGGATTTCGAACTGTACCGGATCGACGAAGTAGATGTAGGGAGCAACCAGTGTGCCATTCAAAGTGCGCCAGTTCACCTGATGTAGCTGTGGCCGTCTTCGTCATCGTGATATTTTGAACAGAGCGCGGGTGGTAGCAAGTAGAAAACCAGAAATCATCTCCTCCGGGGATCTGGAATGATGCGACGAGCAGTTTAAACATGGCATGAGCTGGTTCAATATGGGACTTGAATGTACGGTTGGCACGGATGAAATGAAATCATGTCGGTTGGAGCTTTCGGAATGATTATATTTCTGCAAAGTGAAAAATCATAAAACCTTGCGAAGTTTTAAAAGTTGAGCTGCTCCGAGGATTCTTTCAATTCTTTCATATGAGGCAAGTTTTGTAGCTCGATTTACAAAATATAAACCTATTGGGGTATAAAAACATTTATATTTGAATAAAAAACGGTTGCGAATTTCGTAGGTCAAATCCGGGTCAATATGACCCGAAAACCTTAAACGTAACTTTTTTGAACACCTTAAGAAGGTTGAAGAAATTTAGCATCATTTCGAGGAAACCAATAGAATTTCAAAGGTTTTTAAAAGTTATTAAAAGCTTGATATAAGGATTACAGCGATTTGCCCCAGAATTAACAGGAATACCACCAAAATATCATACATGGCTACAGCGTAGCGTCACGTCTTTGCTGGGCGTATTGTAGGGCGTCTTCCACTGCGTATAGCCAGCGTATTCGTGGTCTTCCCCGAAGCCGCCGACCTCTACCTAGTTCCCTGCTGAATTTTGTTTTCGCAATTGTTTCTTCCGAATTTTTATATCTTTATCTTCTGAATGTAAAACAAAAATTGCTTAAGGCTAAGTAGCCCGTCATTCGTTTTGGCAACAATGATGACTTTTCAGCTTGCATTTCAAAATGATAAAACTCAGTCTTGATAGTTTATATTGGCTTGAAAAAGTATCACTGTACGCACTAACATGCATAAAGTATGCCGATACTTTTTCAGCTGAGTCAGTGCAAAACCAACTGATTTTCTTTGATTTGAAATTGTGAGATGAATTAGAAACAATCATCAATGACGCGTACAAATTTCAATGACAGCATGCTTCGCCTAAATAACGTAAAAAACGACCTCCGAGAAGCCTCGTGTCGGATACCTTATGATTTCGTTCATAAGGTGTCGGTTTAATATATAGTCTTATCGAGCAAACAAAAACGCCTCGAACCTCTGCGTTTGAACTGATTACTTCACTTTTTGCTTTGTAAGGGCTACTTTTGGGAGTTGATTGGAAGTTTGTATGACTAATTGTGGGATTGTAACTTAAACGCAACCGATTTGATAAGTAGTGAAATGTATCGATTACAAATAATTGCCGGGCCTGAGAAGCTTCCATTCAAGGAAACAAATGCATTTTCCTGCTTGCGAGTCGCACGGTTCGATAGACTTTACGAAAATTATATCAATTAGTGTGAATTAACGTGAATCGCGTTGAATGACCACTTAGCGGCCAGGTGTTCAGTTCCACGCGGCGGCTGTACTTGTCTTCCTTTCGAGATGCTGGACGACAAGGAACGCACTAAGTGACCAGCCCACTGAAGTCTGCCGTATTTTACACACTTGATAATATTCGCATCTTTGTACACTTGATACAACTCGTGATTCATGCGTCTGCGCCACACACCATTTTCGACCCAGTTTCCTACCGAGTATTGTCTGCAGAACTTTACGCTCGAAAACACCGAGAGCTTTTCAGTCTGACTCTTTCAACGTCCACGATACGAACCGTAGAGAGCCACCGGAAGAATTAATGTCCTATGCAGGGCGAATTTTGTTTCCGTTTGAAAGCTGCGGAACCTAAGCTGGTAACGTAGTCAGTAAAAGGCCCTATTTGCAGCTGAAACACGTCTTTTCACTTCGCAGAAAACGTCGTTGTCACATGTCGCAAGCGTTCCAAGGTAAACAAATTCTTCAACAACTTCAAACACGTACCCATCAAACACTACCTCAGTACCTACACCACCAAGCCTGACTCTGCCTCTACCTGCAACCATGTACTTCGTTTTGGTAGAATTAATGGTCAGGCCGATCCTCGCTGTCTCCCTCTTCAGAGGCACGAAGGCCTCTTCCACTGACCTGCGATCGATTCCAATTAGGTCTATATCGTCCGCAAAGCCAAGGAGCATGTGCGACCTTGTGATAATAGTGCCATTTCTCTGCACGCCAGATCTCCTAATAGCACCCTTGAGTGCAATGTTGAACAGCAAATTCGAAAGTGCGTCTCCCTGCTTCAATCCGTCTAACGTCACGAACGAGGTTGACACCTCGTCTGCGATCCGAACACTTGAATTCGAACCATCCAGCGTAGCACGTATCAGACTAATTAGTTTCGCTGGAAAACCATGTTCAGACATTATCTGCCAAAACTCATTTCTTTTCACTGAGTCGTACGCCGCCTTGAAATCAATAAACAGATGGTGAGTCTGCAATTTATACTCCCAGAATTTGTCTAGGATCATTCGCAAGTTAAACATCTGGTTCGTTATCGAACGGCCCTCACGAAAACCAGCTTGGTATTCGCCAACGAAGGACTCCTCGAGCGGTTTCAGTTTGTTAAACAGGATGCGCGACAAAATTTTGTACGCCGAATTCAGCAGAGTAATTCCTTTGTAATTGGCACACTTCAGTATGTGCCCTTTCTTGTAGATAGGGCAGATGAGGCCATCCAATCAGCCGGTGGGCAATTCTTCGTCCTCCCATACCTTCAGAAGTACTAGATGGATCAACTGTTAAAGCTGCACACTTCCATGCTTGAGAAGCTCGACCAGGATCTCGTCCTTCCCAGCAGCCTCACAGTTCTTCAGCTCGCTGATAGCCTTTTTCACCTCTCCTATGGCGGTGGGTCCACAGCTTGATGTTCATCCTGTTCCTCGCTACATTTCTCTTTTTACCGTTCAACAATTACTGAAAGTGCTCCTTCCACCTGGCAGCCACCGCCGTTTTATCGGTTAGCAAATTCCCTTCTCGATCATTGCACATGGTGGGCACTGGTACGGTATTGTGCCGCGCACCATTGACCGTTGCATAGAATCTCCGCATATCATTCCGGTTCATGCTTTCTTGCTTGGTTCATGCTTCGTGCTCGCTTTTCTTTCTGCGGTGTATTCGCTTTTCTTTGGCTCTCGCTGCCCTGTACCGCTCTCTGTTCTGTCGGGTACCGGCCACAAGCCGTATGTTCTGGCGACATTCTTCTTGTCTTTCACTCTCTGGCACTCTTCATCGAACCAGTCGTTTCGTCTCTGTCGTTGACCAGTGCCAATCACTTCCCACGCCGTTGTTGCCACAGCTTCGTGGATAGGGTCCCACAGGCTGTTGACGTCTCCAGCAACGTTGATTCTTCCCAACTGCTCGTCTAGTTGCTGACGGTACTTTGCAGCTTAGGGCGGTTTAAAATTTAAAATAGTTTGAAAATCCAATCTCCCATATCATATTTGCCATTCATACTATAAAAATAGTGTTCTGTGAAATTTGTGTGTGGTGACTTAAAGGTGGCCCAAAGACAATGTAGGTTTATATGGAAATTACTATGGAGAAATTTTGAAAAATGTTTCAAACACGTTAGTACTGGAATGTGAGTACAAATATTAAAGATATTGGCTGAAGAGAGAAATTCAAACTGATGGATAGGAGAGAAGATATTCACGAGTTTGTTTGCTACAATTTAGTTTCATATGGGATTATAGCCCTGCAAACAACTACAACATTTCCGTACAAAAACTGTTCAAAAGGGATAAGATTGAAGAATGAGTTTTCACTAGTGGATGATAAGTTTGTACTTATATTACACTGTGTTTATGGTAACGATGGTAAGGAACATATGGGAAATTGGATTTAAAACATTTTTTTAAATTTTTAACCGCCCTAGTGCAGCTACCCTATCAGTTGACAAGCGCTGTATATTGAAGCGCAGCGTTCTGTTTGTTCTGGAACTCGTGACGCTGGATAACCGCGCCCGAATTTTACTAACAACGATAGAATGATCCGAGTCGATATTAAGGCCTCGAAAAGTCAAAGCTTTCACGGTCCAAGATCCAACTTTCCAATCGTTGTCCTTTATTTCTTGCCGGTTCTGTTGCCGTAAAATCAATCCGTTTGCTCTACTTTTGCCTTTCTTGGTTGGTGAAGAGTCTTCGATAGGCCTACATCGTGCTAGAGAGGCTGCCTCCTCGGTGCTGACACGATACAGCATTATCCGTTTGTTCTTTACATGATGACCACGGTTATAGCCATCACAACCATCCTTTTTTATCAGGGCTTTGGACCTGTAGCTCTGGTTCTCAATTTTTTCAAATTCTTTCGGACATGCTACTATGGTGAGCCGTCATGCGCTAGCGGTATTCCAAAATCTCATAGATTCTCACAAAAAAAAGATTCTCGCAAAAACATCATCTCTAGAGTGTCCATTTACCGGCCGTTTTCTTTTTCACGGGATTTGGTTCAAAAATGTATACTTGTCCCGGGATTCCGGGGTTTCCTAGATTGTGTATAGAATAATATGTTGGGAAGCTAAGCTTAATTATCCAATGGTTTATACAATGGAGTTTGAGTATAACATTAGGTTTCGCATGAAGTTTTTATAATTTTTAAAATAATTACAATAAGTAACATTGTATTTGAGACGAGACTCACATGTACAATTTTTGTTTTAGTGTAGTATTTGAAAAGGAATTTTCGTTTATCCCGGCAAGTATGTGAGATGATTTTTTGAATTTTATTGACTTTTTCATATTATTATATATTTTTTATATTTTGATATTCTTAACCATGGGCAAATCGATTCAGTAAATTACGATTTAAGACATTTGTTTTGATGGATCAGGCTCATAGTTATTAATAATAGCTTCTTATACATTAGCGATAAGACTAATGAAAATTTGAATTATCATTACTTTAATGCATTTGGGTCTGTTCATTAATAACGTAAGGCAATTTTCAAGGTTTTTCAACCCCTCCCCCTCATCCCATGCAACATTTTTGAATGAACATTAGAAAGAAATTGTATAGTGCGAACGAAATCTCAGACCCTCCTCCCCCTCTCACGTTTTCAATAGACGGCCCTTTTTCAGAAAAATATTTGTTTATTCATGCAATTATTGTTCATTTTTTCATGCATCACATTTCCTATTAAATTAATCCTGTTACTCAACTTTTTTTGTAAACTGAGGACTGTTTGTCAAAGTAAATGAAATCTACATCATTCCATGACGCACGAGTAGATTTCAAATTCTCAAAGATAACTGCCATTTTGCTTCAACTTTTCGATGCTTCGACGTATATATCGAATTCTTAAAGGATTTCTATGATTAAGTGAATGATATATATAATAAAATTTTGTCAAACATTGTTTGTGTTGTGTGCTTGCAGAGGCTGCGTTTTATTGCCAGTATTAGTGTTTGATCCGACTTGAGATTGTCTTCTGCTTTCAATGGCGTCTCACTATGGCTAATATTGCAAAATTAAATATTAAAATTATCCATGGTATTTATTTCCCACTCACTCTTGACGTATCATAATAGGCAGCTCTCACTGTTTTCGGCCACAGAACGCATAACAACACACTAGATGCAGCCAATACCATCACCACTGACTGACAGATGATTCTCTGCCGTTATACGCATAATTGTCCCATGTTCCAAAATATGCAATCGAGAAAAACGCGTTTAATGATTTTAACACATTTAGGCCTCGTATTGACCAGGTGTGTGGTAAATTAAATTAAAATCTTTACAACAGTATAAAGAATAGCGTGTTCATTAGAGCCAAGAGTTTTTACTATGGGAATAAAATAAATTTAGCTACGAAATTCAAAGTGGGACTGTTATACCTAGAAATACGGGTTTTTTGGTGAATTTCTACGCATAACAGTCCCACTGATATTAGTGACCAATTATGTGCTAAGCATAATGCTGTAGATGACCGTTCTTACGTATAGATTGTACCAAATGCAGCGGACGTATATCCTCAAGACTATCTTAAGGCACCTAATGACGGCTCAAGTGACATGTGCCAAACGGAGCCACGTGCGGGGAAGTGAAGAAATACGATTTTATAGTTTGGGATGGAAAGCAAAGTATTATGTATGTGTGATAATGAGACAATGTATGAGTTAGTGAAAGAAGGAGTGGAAAGTTAGAGATTACATATAAGATGCTCATCTGCGAATTCAAGGTTATTTTGCGGAATTAATATTTAACTCAAAATTCACCATACAAATCATCACACGATTTGACATTTCTTTGGACTTGGTTTGCAAAATTATGATTTATGATACATCGCATATAAAGCTTCAGAACCATCAACATATTTGCCACTTGCATCGAAGAACCAATTACCCAGAATAACCCAGTATGTGGCCAGGTCACCCAAAATCTCTTGAACTATTCTTCTTTTGACATGACTTTGACTTCTTCTTGACTTCATCAAGTTTGATGTGTCGCAAGATAGGTCTCAGAATCGCCAATATAATAACCACTTCTTCTGGAGGACAGGGTACCCAAAACAACCTGGCATGTTAACAAGTTATCCAAGATCCTTTGAATTACCCTTCTTTAGCCTTGATTTGGGAATTTATGTAGTTTGATGTTGCCAGCTAGGTTTCAGAACCGATGATTTAGAGGCCATTTCCCCCAGGGAACCGGGAATTCGGAACAATCCGACATGTGGTCAAGTTATTCAAATACATTTGAACCACCTTTAGACTTGATTTGCAAATTCATGAAAATTGATATGTCGCAAGCCAGGTTTCAGGTTCGCCAATATAATATGGCTACTTCCACCAATGAACCGGTATTCGGAACAACCTAGCATGTGGCCAAGTAATCCAAAAACATTCGAACTATTTTTATTTAGACTTGGTTTGCTAAATCATGAAGTTGATTTGTCGCAAGCCATGGACTTGAAAATAGAAAATAAAACAGGTTGTGTTCCACATGGGATGTAAAGCCAACGTAAGAAGGTGTTCAAAAGGATTTTTCCAAACACCAGCTAATTCAAAACTGCCAACTGACTATTTTGTTCGAGATCAGCGCAGCGAATTGTATAGTGTGACAGTTATGCGTAGAAATACAGTAGTGGGACAGTTATGCGTGGAAATTCAATAATGGGACAAATTGACTTGGCTTGCTTTTCATTGAGTTTCCGAACAAAGTTAATTTGTGGTGTGTGTTTTCTAAAACTATACGTAAAAATAAACTGTTTAATGACAAAAAGTCAAAATGCACAAAAAGTAACATGGGACAATTATGCGTATAACGGCAGTTCTCCTCAGCCAAAAAACAGCACTTCTCGAACACAGCATACAAAATAATAACTGTTTTGCTCTGGAAAATGTTTGAATATTAGATTAACACAACAAACAATGCAAGCTATTACTGCACTCCTAAAAATGTGCCATATTATAAACAGTGAACACAACATAAACAAACGAGCAGATATAAATGGTGTAAGTGCAAACTATGCAGGTATTCTTCACACAATCAAAAACCGAACGAATAGCAATAGGAAAACAGACAAAATGTCCACGTTAACAAGCCTTCAAAACAATAAACTTTCGAATAGTGAGTGAAGATTTTGATTGCGCAACATGAAAAAATTAAAATAAATAGCAACACATTTAGCTTTTCATGATTATTATTCCGGACGCTTCCTTACTTTTGCCTCACATTCCGTACACTTCGATTTGAATTCCGGACAGCTCATGAGAATCATCAATGGAAAAGTCAAATCAGCAAACCATTAAACAGGCGTCTAAGGCACTTCGACATTTGTATAGTTATGTATTGAATATGTTGACTAAAACGAGCCTCGAAAGTGAGAACTTTTGAACGGAAAAAAATGAAAAATTTCGTGTGAAATAAAAACTGTCCGGAATTTGGAGTTGTCCGTAATATGAATTAAAACGGTACTATCGATTATTTCAATACATATTTAATTTAGCAATATAAACCGTAGTGAGACGCCCTTGAAAACAGAAGAAAATCTCAAGTTGGATCAGACACTAATACTGACAACAAAAAGCAGCCTCTATAAGCACACAACACAAACAATGTTTGACAAAAAAAAAATTATTGTAAAAATTGTTCACCCAATTATAGAAATCCTTTAAGAATGCGAATATACGCCGAAACATCGGAAAGTTGAAGCAAAACTCGTTTTAGCTGCTCAAAGACTGATAGAATCGATAAAACCCAGAAAGAAATAAGCCATCACAGTCGATAGCAACCACAAAGTTTAGCATTAAGATAATTAGTTTCTGTTTAACTTTACGTCCATCCAGGGTTTACAAAAATTAAAACCCGGGATACGGTAAATCTCGAATTTAATCAGATTTTTGTTCCGGAATGTCCCAGGATGGACACTCTAATCGTTTAAAAGATACACACATGATTCCAAAAGATTGATACGGAATACCACAAATTCCTACCAGAATCCCAGAGTTTCTACCGGCTTTCTAATATTTCTACAAAAAAACTCCAAAAGGCAGTCAGAGTCCTAGATATATCAAAATAATTCCAGAATGCCTATCGGAATCTCAGAATTCCTGCAAGAATTCCGGAATTCCAAAAGAAACCTGAGATTCCGGGATGTCACAATTATCCCGTGAAATTTAGAATTACTTTCTTAATACCTAAGTTCTTACCAATACCACATGATTCCTCTGAATAACAACATAATTAATAAATCGATTTACTCATTACGCGTGGTAAAGATGGATAAATTATGAGTCAGGCTATGAAAAAATTCCACGTGCTCGAGTGGGATTCCAACCCTTTGTGCTTTACCAACTAAGCTGCCTATTCTCTTGAGGAGTTCACTCATAATGTATCCTTCTTTGCCACGCGTAATGAGTTAGTTAGTTAAACATGCTGGTTGGTGTACCGCAAAAATTCCAAATTCTAACGATAATTGTACCATAACCCCTAACTTCTTTTCTTACGGAAATCTCAAAATACCTTCCGCAGTATTAAAACTCACATCGAATTCCCGTGATGTTCACTCAAATGTGAATAGCTCCATTAGATTTCGTAATCTCAAATCATGAGGATCAACCTCTTAAGCTTTGTAATCAGTGCAACCTTCATTTCTACCGACGCACTGTTTATAGTATGTAGCATTTACTACCGAGTATGTAATAAACTTAACTTTACTACATTTTATGTCTGAATATGGTTTTCCTGTGAAACTAGTTATGCTGATACGTGCAACGCTTGATGGTTTAAAATCAATTGTTCGGTTGATATTAGACAGACAGAAGCATAGAGAGAGAAAGTTTAAGTGTGCTGTTTTCTTTTAACTAGTTCGTTTATTTGAGGCTTAATCGCGTACAAGGCGCAACGAAGCCAAAATTCATTTTTTGTATTACTTACAATGTATTAACTTTTTCATTATCAAAGTTAGTACGGGATGGAGCCAGGAAGTCGTGGCAACTCGAGGTTAATTATTGGTCACAATTTTTTGGAAGGAAGGACACGGTAAGAATTGGGCTTAGGGTTCTCTGGGGATAGGGAACTGTTGGAGATTACTCCAACAGAACTACGAATTCAAGATCTCCTGCCTGCGAATATGTGGGATTATTCAGAATAGGAGCCAGAGTTAGGAACTGTTACGAAAAAATTCAAAAGCATCGAAACCATTTTCATCATAATTTATATCACCTTTATAAGGCAGTGTGCATTCCAGAGAAAATCTATGGTTTAAGGGTCATAGTAATCCTTGAATCAGCAGGTTTTAAAAGTAGTACTGAATAGTTCTGTTTTGTAGCACTGCAAAGTACTGATTTATTGCTCCAATACTTCTACTAGTTACTACTATCAAAACTTATCCAATCTTCTTCTTCTAAATACTCAAGGACTCAATACTTCTTACTGGAACAAAGCCTGATTCTCAGATTAGTATTCAATGAGCACTTTTATAGTTATTAACTGAGAGCTTTCTTAGCCAAAGTTGCCATTTTCGCATTTGTATATCGTGGGGCAGGTACGATGATACTTTATGCCTAGGGAAGTCAAGGAAATTTCCTTCACGAATAGATCCTGGACCGACCGGGAATCGAACCCAGACACCTTCAGCATGGCTGTGATTTGTTGCCGTGGACTCAACAATTTGGCTGAGGAAGGCCCCTTATGCAATCTTATCTCTCAGATTGCTAAATAATTCCGCTTCTTGTTTGATTCTTCAAAGTCTTACAATTTCATATAAACAACTCGTTCAGCAATACACCCATGCAACAACACCTGTTTAGTTCGGTAAATCACTATTGCCACATAAAATTATCGAAACCGTTACAACTAATAGGACGGATTCATGAAGAACAGTGCATAAAACACGGCCCTCTAAATGGCCAGGTTAACGTTTTTTCGTCCATTCCTTCAGCATAGATACCCCGCATAAGGCCGATCCTAATCAATTTGATTATCTCAAACTGGGAGCCGCTAGTTTTTACTAACCGTTGAACCGTCCACAACAAAATAGCAAGCAAGAGAGTGCATCTTACAAATTGCGAACCACAGCTCACCTCATTCTGTTAAGATGGTTTCGCTCACCGCTTGGCAGCTGGCCCTGGCCTCGTAAGCTGCGAATAGAAGTCCCTATAGCAGTGCGGAAGAGTCTCGGCGGCCGAGTGGTAATAAATTTAATGTGATAATGGGTGGTTTCAGTCCAGGACCAGGAACTATACCAACGAACCATCGGTTCCGTCCATAGTTTGCTCACGAGAAGGCGAACACTTCAACCTGCTGATCATTCCGGGGAGCAAAGGTGTGCAATATTTAACACTTACGATAGCATCAACCATAATTTGAAACGCGCCTTTGGAAATCAATATTGATTTCTGATCCGAGGACCAAACAGTTACACGGTAATTCGACGGTGCTCATTTATTTTGTTTATTTTGAATACGTGAATTAAGTAACCCTTCATCTACCGTGAATCGACAGTTAGTCCAATATGCATTACAAAATTGAGATTATATCAGATTTCAACATATCTTCCGATAATCTTTCAACTTTATCAACGACATAACATTTTTTGTTCAGTGAAATTAAGAAAAAAAAACATCAAGTCGTATTGGCTCGTAATGAAAAGTACTAGCATATCGGTCCCATTACAGATTTCCGCATTTGTTTTTAGGAACAGTACTTACCTTGTTCCTTGATGACTACAGCGTGGCGTCACACCATTGCCGGGCGTATTGTAGAGCTCCAACTTCGTCGGTCTTGAACGATACTTCTCCAGTTGCCCCGAACGCTTAGGGTTGCCAGTTCGTCTTTCACTGCGTACAGCCAGCGTATCGTGATCTTCCACGAAGTAGATGGTTGCCTGCTGAATATTATTTTCTCAATTCTTTCTTCCGACATCCGCACTAAGTGATCACCTTACTGCCGTATTTCACACGCTTAGTATTTTTTTTGTGCTCATGCACTTCGTCAGTCTCATCCTCTAACTGTTCTGCTAATTCGCTGTTCAAGCTGAATGTTGTCAATAACGTTGCTCACTACGACATTTCTACGATGTCTCTGGGACTACTCGTTTTGCCCAATTGGCGGTTGAAAATCTCGCCGGGCCTTCGGACTGCTTTCTGTGTGATGACGCATACCTCCCTTGGTCTGGCCTCGCGTCTGAGCCCTGTTGAACTTCTATTGAACGCTCATGTGCATTTCTGAACGTTCGAGAGAACGTTCCATATTGTTGACTGCTCTTTCAATCACTTCTAGATGAAACCGCGATTCTGTGATATATTCATTTCAGGCAGAATGTGTTCAACTTTCATGAACCACATGGTAAGATGGTGAGACAGCCGAGAGAGCTAGGGCGTGTAGTTAACGCTCAAGAGATTGCAAGTTTGAATCCCGAATAGCATAGCATAGCATAGCATAGCATAGCAGTAACGACTGTACAAATCGTGGGTTGCTGTACAATGCTCAACTCTATTGGTTTTGAGAAATCTACATGTAGTGTAGCAAAAAAAAACGTCTAAGAGTTTGCAAGTTCGAATCCCGAATATTATTTTTTTTTTCTCATTTTGTTTGGGAGTTATTTCTAGCTCATTTGAAAATCAGCAGCAATGTAATTTTAAGATCACACATAAATATCTATCAAATATGATGGATACCTTTTGTTACATTCAATCCGTCATAATTTTACAGGTTTCGTTCGTACTGTGTATGACAACTCGTTCTCAGCTGCTGCTTTTCGAGCTCTCCTGGTTGACCAGTTGGTCCAGTTGGGCCAGCGATTCCGGTTGGAGGATGGCAACCGGCGGTGGATCTATACTACTCCGACGAAGATTTTCCGGTGGTGAAAGATCTCCCGAACCGATGCTATCCGGGCAGATGCCGAGGTCGGTCCTGTTTCGCGAATTACTCAGCTAGATCTCGGCGGTATATTCGGCCCTTCCGACTCGACTTTGGTCGGCCAAGTGTCAGGGTCGGTTATGAAATTCCGGTTGACAAAGATGACTTCTGGTTTGCAAGCGCCCTGACAACTTATTACCAATTTTACGCTGCGCCTCCTCTACTTGATCTAGTTCCCGACGGAGGATCTAGTATACCCCGATTGCGACCCGGAGCTCCTCGGTCTTCACGACGGCTTTGGGACATTTCGTCGAATGACATTTGGTCGAATGACGTTTGGTCGAATGACATATGGTTGAAAGTACATTTGGTCGAAAGGACATTTGATCGAATGGACATTTGGTCGAATGGCTTTAGAACATTTATTTTTATCGAATGATGTTTAGTTGAACGGAAATTAGGTTGAAAGCTTATTTTGAATTGGTTTATTGAAAGATCATTTGGTAAAATTGATTATTGTTTTCCAAGTTTTGCAAAGTTGATAAGATAGCGTATTCTTTTGAATAATCTGAATCATTGAAAGTTGTTGAAAAAAAAGAGAATATTTTATGCAGTCTTATTCTTAAACTTAATACACATTTTATTTGCAATTTAAAGTTATGCAAAAATCTAGGATTTCAATGATAATTGAAATGAACTTTTTAATAGTGTTTTGTACATTGACTAAAATACTTAACTCTAGTGAATTTCTTATTCTTTTAAAATATCATCATTCTTTGAAAAACTGCTCGACAAGTTATTTTATAATTCAACGATGTGAACATAATGTTTTCTTTATTTATTATTCTTTTGAAATATCATCGATATTCGTAATGAAGATCAGCTCATCTGATGGAAGCATTTGGAGAGAGTGCACGGGATCTTTCTTTGAATTCCGGGTCTTGCAGCTCACGGACGTGGGTAAGATTTTTGAATGCGGAAATCAGAATTAAAACGGCAGGAAAAATTTGCTTTAAAGAAAACCTGGATGGCGAAGTCATGGTTTAAGGAAACCTTCATGGCGAGGGTGACGGTAACTCTACCTATGACCAATTGGCTTATTGTGACTTCCAGCTCAATAACATTCCTCAAGTAAATATATGGCTTTGCTGGCAATGTTGATGACCTCGGGTGAATAGCAGAGTTTACAGTAGAAGCATCGGATTATTCAAAATGAAATTTGTGCATTTTTTTCGTATCGGGTAAGAGAAGACAAGTTGACTGAGGTGACAAAAATTGGCTTGTTTGCATTTAAGATCAGCCTATCCCAAATCGCAGAACATGCCATGCAGCATGAAACGTCGAAAACGTAAGAGGTTGATCGATATGGTGCAAGAGCGTCCATAAAATTGAATAACAAAATTTTGCTAATCGCATATAGATTGTTGATAAAATGGCTGATACTTTTTGAAATTTTCAATCAATCTTGTATTAACGATAAAATGCTAATATCGACGATAGTCAGACAAAACGAAAAACTTTGCTTTCATACTATTTAGACTCGAGCACTATCCTCTCCAAATATAAAATTTTATTTCTGTTGCAACTTCAGTGAAACCTCCATGAGTCGATATCCAAGGGACCATCGACTCATAGAAATATCGAGTCATGGAACAGCAAACCTTTGAAAAGCTGTTTCTAGGGACCATCGTAGTAACCAGTAAATTTTGTTTCTAGTATGGTTCCATTCGTCGATATCGAGTCATGGAATATCGACTCATGGAGGTATCACTGTAAAAAGTTTCGACCAAATGTCCATTCGACGAAATGTCCGTTCGACCAAACGTCATTCGACTAAATGTCATTCGACCAAATGTCTTTCGACCAAATGTCATAGATTCCTTCACGACATCTCCTTAAGCAACGGCATAATCTGCGTTATCCCTCTGTTCACCGCAATCTAAGTGCTTTTATGCTGGCACATGTTCTGCACGATGTTGTCCGGATGTAGGACGCTTTCGATTTCTTCTTTCTTGAATCGGGGGCACCCGAATATGAATCGATGGCATTCTGACACGTTAGATATGAGTCTATGGGTCCACTTTTCTTTATCCAAGTTATTCCACTCCTGCTGCTACTTGGCCGTTGTATCCAATCTGATGGTTCTCCACATTCCTTGTATCTCTTTGCTGGTAGCATGCGATGTCCTCAGCGAGAGTGATGCAGATGGGGATCATTCCGGCGATAACGCACACTGCCTCCGATGATGAAGTGCGGTAGGCACCCGCCATCCGTACAGCCATGAACCGGAACGTAGCAGTGGTGGAAAAGTTCGCAGCACGAAGCAGCTCACGAGTGTATACCATCGCATAACAAACATCACAGATTCGCGAACTGGCAAGGCGTGCGTAAGTCCGCACCCGTCTGCTCGGGAGAACATGTCAAAAGAAGTAGCAACAAGCTCGGGAGCTTTTACTCGCGAGTAACCGAGCAAGGTGTGATTTAGTATGGTTTTGACAGACAAATTAATTGTATAACCATCAAATCGATAGTAAACTACTAGTTTGTAGTCAAAATCCCTTAGAAACCATAAATCTCAGAGGAGAAGCAGCTTTTTCCCCAAAAGTACAATATGACTCTGAACAGCTCCGAACACATTCGCGAATCGCTTTTATCTTCGGTTACTCGGGAGCACGACAGATGCGAGTAAACCAACGCTCGGACGCTCGGGAGCGTTTGGTTTTGTTTTTGTTCCAGTTCAGCAGAATTGTTCTCCACTTTCCATCACTGCCTACCAGCTTCTCTCGATTTCTTTTGGTTGTCAACGCTGTAGTCCAAGCCTGGACTACGTACCTCAGAATGAACGATGATACGGTTACCAGAAGACGCCTCGTACTGTTTCTTGGTTCTCCAATGTTGGGCATGATCCTAGCTACAGTGTTAGCTTCTTTCGCGGCCTTTTCGAAGGCATAGTCTACGTGGCTGTTGAAGTTTAGCCTATCGTCGATCACTCCAAGGTGCTTTAGGGAGCTTTTATGAGATTGCATATTCTCAGAACCTGATAATCTCAAATCTATTCGGCAGTGTCAAGGTTAGCACTCCATCGTACATCATACTCCACAGTGTTGGACCAAGTATGGATCCCTGTGGAACTCCCGTCGTTACTTTGGTTGTCATCCGTCTACGTGGTTTGTATCATAAACCTGTACCTGGTTCTGAAAGTAGCTTTGCAGGACTGTACACAGATATTCGGAGACCCGCATTCTGTGTAGGGCTGCGGCGATAGCCTCCCAACTGGCACTGTTGAAAGCGTTCCTAACATCTATTGTTACCACTGCGCAGTATCGATTGCCTTTTCTCTTCTGCTTGTACGCTTTCTACGCGCACGCGATGGCTGTCCGAATTGCATCCACCGCCGAAGTCTTTCTAGGGGATCCGAACTGCCTTTTTAATAATCCGTTCTCGGTTTGCATGAAGATCTATATGAAGCAGGATCTCCAGGCGATTTTCCCGGTTTTGGCAGCAATTTCAGCTTTTGCACTTTCCATCTGTCTGGAAAGCAGCTTTCCGCTAGATAATTCTGCAACGCTTTCCTAAATATATCTGGGAACGCCAATGTTGTTGTCCTTAAAGCTACGTTAGGGATATCATCTAGACCGGGAACTTTGTACAACTTCAATCCTTTCGCAACCGTTATCAGCTCTGCGGTAGAAATTTGGATATCGGCATTTTATTCCTCTACGGCAGAGTATGGTGTGGGCAGCCACGCGGTGGGAGCATGCGTAGGAAACAGACCGTCCACCTTCAACTTCAGTTTGTCGGGGCACATTTCAACTGGTGTTACTGGGCCCTTAACCTTCGTCATCACTACTGAATAGGCATTGCGCCAGGTATTTGCCTCAGCTTCCCGGCACAACTCTTTGTAGCAGTTTGATTCATTCGTCGTTATCCCCTGTTACGCTCTTCAATGCTGACTTCCGATCTAGCTCTCTGCACGCGTCTTCTGATCCTAAAACAGGCTGAATGAAGGGTGCTGAGTCTGTCGTTCCACAAATTTGCAGGACACCGCTGACTCCTTTGCTCCAGTTTTCTCGGCATAGTTGTATCACACGCTTTCGCCAACGCTTCTGTCAGCTCTCCTGCGTCCATGTTTGGAGCGTCGCTTACTGCTCGGAGTGCTTCGAAGAAAAAAAACCTTGTCGAAATGCTTCGTCTTCCACCTAAATTCTCCATTCCTCCTCTGTCATACTGCACAGCTTCTCTAGCCATCGCAGTAGTGGATCGCTTGATGGTCACTGTGGGTGTATTCTTCGCTTACTCTCCAGTTCATATTGGTGATCAGCGACGGGCTGCAAAAGGTCACGTTGGTGATGGATTCGCTACCGTCTTTGCGAAATGAGCTAGCGCGACAATCGTTGCACAGCCTTACATCGAGCTTCGCTAAAGCTTCCAGAAAACTGTACCCTCTTGCGTTAGTCAGTCTGCTACCCCACTCCACGGTCCAAGCAGTGAAGTCTCCTCCGATGCTAACCGGCGTTTGACCGATCAGCTTGTCGGTTAGCACATTGAACATTCGGGTTATCGGGAGGAACCCTATACGGTTCTGCAACAATCGCAACGTCGCACTTTGTTTGCGTTGTCGACTGTCACATCAGCTGCTGAGTGAAGTTGTAATGATTGAGGTTCACCTGCATTATCTTCAGCATTATCACTCCCTGCCTTCGCCTTCTGAAATTATGGCATTTGAAGTCACCCGTCGTATGGGCGTTACCATCCTCCGCTTTAACCCGTAGGCTACGGGGCTGACATACAAAATTCAAATTGCTCGTATTTGGTTTAGGATAGTGATTGCACGATAATCACACTCCAGTTTGTCGCCCTTCTTGAAGATAGGGCATATAACGCCTTGCTTCCACTCCATCAGCAGCTATTCCGTTTCCCAGATTCTGACTATCAGCCGATGCAGACAAGCAGCCAACCTATCCGGGCTCATCTTGATGAGTTCGGCTCGAGTATACCCCATTAGGCATAAAGACGTTAGGCATAAGGACGTTAGGCATAAGGATGTTAGGCATAATGGACGTTAGGCATAACGACATTAGGCATAATGGATGTTAGGCATAATATACGTTAGGCATAATGGACGTTTGGCATAAAATAACTAGCGCGTGTGTCATTTGAAACTCGTCTTATATCGAAAAATTTTCGGGCCCATTTACAAATTCAATTAAGCTGAGGGGGGGGGGGTGAGTATCTGTCCTTAAGGTGTGACAGCTCATAAAAAACTGCGATGTGCATACAAAAAGCGTTACGAAAGGGTGGATTGATTGGCTGGTATTAAGTGTCTTTTTTCGGTGCTATGAAATGTGACCATTAACCGAATGGCAGATATGGAGGAAAACTGGTTGTCATTTTTATTGTTATCATTCTAAAACCCAGCTCAATCCATGTTTGTAAGTATCAATTTAAATTTGCGATGTGCAATCAAAGTGTTATTTGTTTCTAAAGATGTTTATTTTAATGAGTATATGACATTTTTTTGTTATATTTCTCTTACATAATTCTCGATTACTTTTTCAAATCGACGTAAGTAACTTTTATACGGTTTTGAGAAAATTAATTAGGAAAAATCACAATCTATCTTCTAAAACTGTTTTAAAATGAATCGCCTTTTTAACATTTTTTTGCCGTGTACTTCGCTCAAATTTTGCATACACTCAGCTCACGTTCAAAAACTAGGTAGTTTCTATTATTTCCCACAAAAATAATTATAAGAAAATGATAAGCCGTTTCATTCAGTTACTTTCGACGTTTTTCTATCAGTGTAAAATCGGCTCAAGTAGTGTTTTGTTTTGATTCGTGGTTAAGTCACTTTGTCTCTCCATACAGCGGGGCGGCGAAAGTAGTGGTTAGGTTGTTACTTTCGTCGTTTTGTAAATCCGGAAATTAAACGTTCTAAAAGTGAAAAGTTGAGTTGGTACAGAGCGGTACGTGTAGAATTCCGCCTGCTTAACACGTAGGATCGATAAAGTAAGTTTGTATACTTTTTTGACTTGAGTCTGTATGAATAAGTTTTCGAGAATTGAGTTAATTCTAATGAAGGGAAATCTTCCATATAAATATTAATACTTATAGTGCAAATGAGTACCTTGAAGACAATAATCGAGAGGCAAGTCAAGAATTTATGTTATGATAGGTGACATTATCTTCAGCAATAATTTTCTGGTAGTATGACAACTATCTTCTTGGCGTTACATTGCTACTTCGAGTCTGTTCGTCAATTAAATGTAGTGAGAACGGTCCTTTGCTACTTGTGCAAACAATTTTCGATGATTTTCAATCAATTTCCTCGATATCCGTCGAGTTTGAAAATTAAAATTTGATTAGATATTTATTTTAATTACAAAAGTCAAGTTCAAATTCAACATAGCACAGTATCCAGCATTAAACATGGCGTGCATTTGGGAGAAAAATGATATTCCCAATGTTATTGCATAGAGCTCCAACAACTTATTTGATTACCCAGTGTTACTCATAATCAATCAACAGCAAGTCGAAACGAAAACTTCGGATGGAAATATTTACATCTACAATTCCAAAAACTATTAGAAAAATATAAATACAAATAACATCATATATTGGAAGAAGGTGATTTCTCAAACAGTCTTTTCCTCCAACCATTTAATTAACCGTATAAGTATAAAGAAAAGCCTATGATTCAAAGAAGGGAAAATGTATGATGGAAATATTAAAAGCAATAATGACATTAATGTCTCGAAAGAACAGCTTGTTTATAGAAGAAGGGAAATTTTCTGATAAATACATTAGCAGCACTAACGCCAATAATTTTGTTGACATCAAAACTATAAAGAACAGCCTTCAATTGAAAGAAGGTATAATCTCTGATGAAAAATTTGCCAGTTATATGTGTAGAACTAAACCCAAAAGATGAGCTACAGATCATGTACAGCGTCGTTCTTATTCTTGGCTTTCTCATTTGTGCACGATACACGATCATGCTTCATGGCCATGAAAGTGAAGAAAATGAAAAGATCCTGGATCGACTAGGAACCGAACTAAGATACCTTCAGCATGGCTTTGCTCTATGGTTAGAACTCACGCCACTCAGGCAGAGGACCTGGGATCAAATCCCAACCCCGAGATAGTCACTTATGACGTGAAAGTCATAGTTACGACTTCCTTCGGAAGGGAAGTAAAGCCGTCGGTCCCGAGATGAACTAGCCCAGGGCTAAAAATCTCGTTAATGAAGATAGGAAAAAAAAAATATATCAAAAAAGTCAATACACTTTTCCAGTAAACGATTTCTATTTTCATTTTGAAAATTATGCCTATCGTCCATTATGCCTAACGTCCATTATGCCAAACATCTATTATGCCAAACGTCCATTATGCCTATCGTATTTATGCCTATCGTACTTATGCCTAACATCTTTATGCCTAACGTATTTATGCCTAACGTCGTGCACCCGTTCGGCTCCGATACCATCCTTGCCAGCGGCCTTGTTGTTCTTGAGCTGTTGAATGCCATCCCTAACTTCCCCCATCATGGGAGCTGGTTGAATTCCACTGTCCGCTATGCTGATGTAGCCATCGCATTCGCTGTTCTGACCTTCATCGCAGTGCTGCTCCCACCTTCCAATCACCTCGCGTCTTCTGTCAAGATGCTCCCATCCTTATACCGGCACATTTCAGCTCGCAGCACGAAGCCTTTGCGGGTGGCTTTTGATAGAACTTCCGCGTTTCTTGAGAACGGTACAGCAACTTCATCTCTTCGCATTCCAACTCTTCCAGGCGGCGCTTTTAGTCCCGGAGTGCGCGGGTTTGCTGTTTCCGCATCAGTCTGTATCGCTCCACGTTTTGCCGCGTACCATGCTGCAGCATTGCAGCCCGCGCTGCATTCTTCTCCTCCAAAACCTCCTAGTACTCCTCGTCGAACCAATCGATTCTTGATCTCCATTTCACATATCCGAAAATGCTTTGGGCAGCGTCGGTAATGGCTGCTTTGACTATCCTCCAGCAGTCCTCAAGAGGGGCCCTATCGAGCTCGCCTTTATCCGGCAACGGTGGCAGATTTGTTCAACCATTTGAAACGCGTTGCCCTCTACACATTCATTTCGATAACGGGAAAAATTTTCAGGGTGCCCAAAATGAACTTCGCCAACTATACGAGTTGATGCAGAAATAGAAGTCGTCCGGAGAAATAGCCACCTACTGCTCAAGCCAAGTTCAAGCCATGGGGCCACCGAAAGTTCCACATTTTAGTGGTTTGTGGGCAGTGCCGTAGCGTGCTGTTGGCCAGGTTGGCGACCGCCAAGGGCGCAAGCCTTCAGGGGGGCGCCAAAATGCGTAAATGGTAAAAAAAATTTAAGTCAAGGTTTCGAGAAAAAAAATCGTTGACAAAAACATGACAAGTTGAAACAGTTTCTGTATTTAAAAAAATAGCCACAAATCGAATGGTTGGACCATGAACAAATTGAAGGAAAATCAGCGAAAGCCAAAGAATTATTGGCGAATGTAACATTGAAATTAGCACATGAAATTGGGTATTAGTCCTAACAACAGCAATACTTTTTTGTTACCGTCAAACGGGGCTTCTTTTGACATTATTTCCACATTCTTCAACTTTGAGAATGCGTAGCTCAAAGAATAATGAATAGATTTCGATAATTCTTGCATATATCTAAGTTGTATATGTACGTAATCAATGTGCAAAATATGAGGCAAATCCATCAATAAATAAAAAAGTTGCTTGAATAGAGAAAAAAATGTGTTCTTCAATTTAAAAAAGGAACTACTTTGGACACTTTTTGAAATAAAAACGTTTTGATAATAAAATGATATTTTCCCGTACATTTTAAACTAGTTTTTTTTTTTATTATCGTCTATTGTTGTGTTTCCGAATGTTTTTCAGTGATAAACATAATTTTAAAAAATGTAAGGCTAGAAAAACTACACAAACCTGTACCATACTTTTCGGAAAAACATGCTATTCATAATTTTTAGTTTGTATGATAATATTTCAACTTGACTTCCTTTGAAATGTCAGCTAATAATTCTTGTACTTGTGAAAATGCCCTGAACGTATTCAAGTTGATTGCGAACGAGTAGAGTAACAACCAAGTACTGCGATAAATGATTAGCATTGTACAGAAACATTAGTTCTGATTCTTAATGTTATAGGAAGCTATGTAGAAGAATCTTATTAATTCCTGTAAATAAGAGTAATTTTCATTCAAATTTCAATCCCTGAAGTATAAAAACGACATAATAACATAATAACATAATAATTTTTCACAAGATCATAAACAATTTAAAGTTTGCTTTTGTTAGTTGCATTTTGATTCTCAATAGCTTTGAAATGGTGTAAGAGTAGTTTATTTTTAACAGTTGAAAGATGTCATTGCTTTGTACAGCAGATTCCGGTAGAATATGATTGAAAAATATTTTTTAAGGATTATATTGTGAGTTTTCTGTTTATAAGAATTGAATTATATACGTTTATAATTATTCACTTCGATTGATCCTTTGTTGATTTTTAAATGTTCTGTAAAATATAGAAACCATCTTTTTATAACAAAATAAGACTCGTAAAATGAAGACATTTGATCATTCATTTGTATAAAAAACAACTTTCAGCATAAAACAATCACAAATTTCTTCGAAACATGACTATTCGATAGTTTTGTGGTGTTCTCAACAACTTTCCACGATATGCGGAATATTCAATCAATGTTTACACAGCAAATGTTTTATAGCTTGTGAATATTTGTATGTTTTTTTTTTTTTGATATATTTTCTTAGTTATCCTGTTATTGTTGATGTTGTTCCATGCCTGGTTGTAGAGCATATATTGGTTAATAAAAGTGCTGAAGACACAAAATAGCTCAGATTAATATTTATGCTAGATATAAACCCAAAACGTGAGTGTCCAAAGTAGCCCCCGGAATCAAAAGTAGCCCCGTCGAAAAAAAAACATTGCTTTAAAACTTGCACAGAACTCCCTAATTGAGGCATTTTTGATTAGTGAAAGCATTTTCTATTTTATTCCATGCTATCATTGTTACTGCAACTTCTAGAGCCACCATTCAGCGAACTGTTTTTTGTGATCACTATGGTTTTATGATTCAATGCAAAAATATTCTAAAAATTCTTGTTTGTTAAAAGAGTCATTAAGGAAAATATTTTAAATAATCCTCCAATTTCCTCGTGATGTGTAAAATATGGCTAATAAATTGCATTGAAAAGATTTCCTTAATGTATCCTTTTTAAATATTCACCACATGTATTAGATTACTATGAAAACATGGTTCAGCAATGTCTACAATAGTTTATTTCAGAATATGAATTGTACAGAGATTTCAATAAAGGTTTAAGTAAATAAATCCAGTAATTCCTGCGAGTTCATTTTTGACAAAATAAACAGTAATTTTATAAACAATTTATTTAAGATGAGCTTGTATCAAATCAATGCCTCAAAACTTCTGGAGCACAAATTTGAAGAATCAGACAGGATTTAGAGCTGAAAAATGGATCCAACTATTGATCATTTGATCATGCTTTCAGCTCGAATTATTGCTCTTGAAGGGTTAAGATGTGGCTTCGCTTCATCTTCACTTCAAATCATCTTCTAGATAACTTTCGAACTATCTGACAGTTCAGCTGAAGATAAATCGAAGCCACACCTCAAATCTGCAAGAGCACAAATCTAGAAAATCAAAAACAGCCAATCAAGCTCAAAATTTGATCTATCAGTTACTAGCTGGTGATGATTAGTCGATTAAATTTTTAGCTGGAACCACTGTTTGGTTGTCAGGATTTTTGCTGATTGAGATTTGAGGAAAAGCTTCGTTTATAAGAGTTTTGAAACATTTTGTATGCTTTCTTACAAAGTCTTAATGAATTCCAATTTCTAGTTGATTCTCAAGCTCTATCATTAAGCTACCACGGACTTTGAAAATTATCGTTGAAGTTTTTCTAAAATGTTCCATGTGAACTTGTACAATGTTGAAGACAGTTAAACTTTGAGTAAGGGGCGCCCAAACGGCAGTTTGCCAAGGGCGCCATGAGACCAGCAAAATCACAAGCATCGACAACTTGGCAACGCAATGCTCTCGCTCGAGGACATGTCCACCGTGTTGGCACAAATTTAGACAGCAATGAATTCCCACTGACCGAGGATCCAAACGACTTGGCTGTGCTCACTCCACCACACTTCCTTGTTGGCACTACAATGGCCACTCTCACAGTTGTCGACGTCAGCAATATTGATATCGGCCTATTGGACCACTAACAGCGTCTCCAGCATAGAGCTCAGCAATTTTAGCATCAGTGGAAGACTGAATACTTGCAGGAACTCCAGTAGGAAAATTGGCCCCAAACACTGCAATCCAAGCCAGAAGAATGGTCGTCGTTTTTCATGAATTTCTTGCTCCGGTGAAATGGCCACTCGCAAGAATCGTCAATACTTGAGGGCTGCGGTCTCGAACATTTTGGTCATTCAAATTGTACACAAATGTTTCTACCAGTGCTTTTCAAGATGCACACCTAAAATACTTCACACAAAGCTTCTGCAGTTTGAATCAAACTGTTTGATGCAGTCAATAATTTCAATAAATCAACTGAATCAGATAGTTTCTGATTGTATTTTAGTTAAAAATATATTTTACGAAAGTTCTGAAATACTTACACATTGATGAGACCAAGTAAACGTTTTTTAAACAGTTGATAGAGTAAAGTGGGGCAAAAGTTCGAGTGGTGCAAGAGTTTCTTTTTAAGATTTCTAGCTTAATTCAAAACGAAACTTATAAATGTCATGGTAGTTCAAATGCTATTCAAGTAAGAAACTTTCACTCCAAATATCATAAAAATCGATTGAGATTTGAAAAAGTTATGGCTATTTGTTGTTTTTCGACGTGAATATTGTAATTTTTGGTCAAACTTCCGTTGCATGGAACCAATTGAAGATAAAATCTTTTTTAATATGTTATGTAAGGGCGTTTCTAGGCCTATTATAAGGATGCTTTGAGGTGTATTAGATTTTGCATAAATGCTTGGAAACTTTTTTTGGCCCATAGTGGGGCGAAAGTTCGAATCAGCGGGGCAAAAGTTCGACCCATATATAAACTCACGAAATAATTTGCAAATTGCCTAAAATCCACATATTATCTTGAAATTTTACTAAAATTGACTGATCGTGCGAAAAATGTCACCAAAATTTTATATTTCCACATTGTTTTGCGAAAACTGCTGTTTTTGAGTATATTACAATTAACTCTGTTTTGGGAAATTTTTTGATGAAAATTTAGTGTGTATTTTTCGGCAAACTTAAGTTTACGGCTGGTGTAGTATGACTGTCATAAAAGGATCGATATTTTGTGTTTTAGCCAGCGAACTTTTGCCCCACACTAGATCCGAACTCTCACCCCACCGGTGGGGCAAAAGTTCGTTTGAGACAATCAATTTGAAAACTGTTATAACTAAAAATGGGTTATCATTTTCACACAAGTTTGTTCAGCAAAATTACACAGCGTAACAAAAATGACATTTTTCTAGTAGATTTGGGGTTGCTGAATCTGGTGCCATTCTCAGAAATGTTCCAGCACGTCACAATTTTTAGCTACAGGTCGCCAAAGTTGTATAAAACACTGGTTTTATTAATGTTTACATGAAATTTAAAGTACAATTTATCAAACTTTTTTGTAATCTAATCCACCAAACAGGCAAAATAGAATTTGAACTTTTATTTCAGACATAATTTGATTGAAATTGCGTGATTAAATTTCGATTAAATCGATTTTTTCAACATGCTTGCAGTCTCCATACAAAATTCTTCGTTTCTTCCATATGGCAAAATACAACAATTCTCTAAACCATCAAAAAATAACTTTTCCGTATCGAAAGTATTACAAACTTTAATGATAAGTATTGTTATACACATAAAGTTTGAATTCTGTGGCAAATTAAGCCAATATATTACCTTACAAGCTGACAATCTTGCATGCAAGTTGGCTGAAATAGTCATTTTTTGCATTTTCAACAGTCGATATCTCAAAAACTAGACGTGCTATGATATTTCTGAAAACAGCAATGGACTCAGCAACCCTTAATTAAGTGAATAGCGGTATTTTGGTGCTGGAGACAAAAACGTGTTCCGCAGTGTTATAGCCAATATATTGAAGGTTTACTGTATGGTATTTGTTTTGTTTCAACTGGTATTGTTTTCTAGGAAACTTTGATTATATCACTAAGGTCGAACTTTTGCCCCACCTTACTCAAGTTTTTGTGTCACATAAAATCTCGATTGTAAAATCGGCTCAAGTAATGTTTTGTTTTGATTCATGGTTAAGTCACTTTGTTTCCCATACAACAGAGCGGTGAAAGTAGCGGCTAGGTTGCGAAAGTGGAGAATTTTACTTTCGTCGTTTTGTAAATCCGGAAATTAAACGTTCCAAAAGTGAAAAATCGAGTTGGTTTATAGCGGAACGTGTAGAATTTCGTCTGCGAAACACGTAGGATTGATAAAAAAAAGTTTGTAAACTTTTCTGACATGAGTCTGTTTGAATAAGTCTTCGAGAAATGTATAATATTTTTTATCGTGACGAAGTAATGGCCACACATTGCTATGCCTAGCACGGATCATTTTGGTGAAAATGTTAGCTTGACAACAGGCTGGCTGCTTCTTGATATCCAGTTCGCAGCCCCCCCCCCCCAGGTCAATACCATACCCGGACCAAATAGACTCATCCGTGTCGTCGATTCTGTTACGATAGTTTGCCTGTTGCCGTCAGATGAAACCATAGATAATACATAGAATGTAATTTTTTTATTTGTTTATGTTTGGATTGTTATGACAGAAGTTAAACAAAGTAAAATTAAAAAATTTCTGGTGGCAACTATGACAGTTTCCAAACAGATCATGATCCAAAACCCGTCAGTGCTGTCAGTTATAAGCCTTATGCTACAAACTTGCATGCAAGTGCAGTATTAAATTTGAATTGCACTATGCATATGTAATACTCAACGTAGAATAAAAAGACGATGAATTCGTAATAAAAATAGTCAGTAAAAGTTCATCCTCCGAAGAATAAAGTTTGTTACTTAAGGAAGTGTTTCAAGCTCCAAAAGAAGGCATCTCGAGTATTCCAGCCTTGCCTAACCGGAGTAGTGCATTGTGTCCTATTGTGAAACCACAGTGTATCACACCGGGAATCACGATCCTGCCCCAAAAGTCTTCTTTTTGTTCGTAATTGCATGGTCAGTGAATAAATAATATAAGAAGTGACTTTATAAGAGGTTTTTTTCCCAAGACGGTGTCCAAGAAGGATTACCAACGCTAGCTTTCGCTAACGGTTCCAACGAATAATCGCAGGCACGGTTCCAAACAAGGATCGAAAAGCGATCAATTGTTAGAAAAAACAGTACTGAAAAGTACTGTTTTTGTAGCACTGAGAAGTACTGTTTTATTACTCTAGATAGTTTTACAAGCTTCCGAAAGCCGAAAGAATTGGTGTTCGTACAGTACGAGGGTACGATGCGCACTGATAACAATGGTTTGTTTCAAATACATACTTAGTTCAAAGTTTCATCTTCATTCTACGTTCTTACGCCGAATTTTAGAGTGTAACCATCCCAGGAAAGATCATCCGCTCGATCTGAAGCCCGATATGCCACAGCTAGCGGACATCATTGCGTGCGGCTGGTCTATGCTTTGACAAAATCTCGAACGACCGATCTTTACCAGCCAGCCAGCGGTTGATGATGATCGCTATTAACGATTCAAGTCAATCTCAGGGCTGCTGCCGTTGCTTTTCATGTTTTCCACTGAGGAAGGCTCTATGATGCGATAATTTTCCTTGCACTTCGCCGTCCACACAAGACAGGTATTACTCCGTGAGTGGCGACCAGCAAGCAACGTTCACCTCATAATAACTATAGTTTATTGTCCATTTGATTTATTTACCATTAGGCATTTTTTTGCACTCCACTATGGCCTCTTTGAAGTCAACTGGAGACGAATGGACATGGAGTCGAACGAACGGACGCACTAAGGGGTATTTGGCGAATGTAGCTGGCCGAAAAGAAGCCTTCCTTAGCCGAGTGCTTCGAGTCCGCTGCTGCAAAGCAAAGCCATACTACAGGTGTCTGGTTTTGGATCCCGGTCGGTCCAGGATCTTTTCATAATTGAAACTTTCTTGACTCCCCTAGGCATAGTGTATGATCGCATCTGCCACACGATATACGAATGCGAAAATGGCAACTTTGGCAAAGAAAGCTCTCAATTAATAACTGTGGAAGTGCTCATAAGAACACTAAGCTGAGAAGAATGCTCTGTCCCAGTGAGAACTTTATGCCAAGAAGAAGAACGAGCTGGCCAAAGGAATTTCTAAAAAAGAAAAATCTGAAATATGCGCTTATTACAAACTTTGACTTTGAGTGGATGAAGCGCTAAGATAAACTAGATAAAAGGAAAATTGTGTATGAGGCATCTTTCAACAACTATTCATGTGTCACATGCATAGCATAATTCCTTAAGTCAAATAAATTTCTAAAATGACTTTTGGCCAGCTAGTGTCCTTTAGTGTGACGCACGGGATGGAGGATGTTGACGCTGATGTTGTGGTCTAAGTCTACTTTTTTTCTAGCGCGCCAAACACCCACTTTTTCAATCAATGTTCGCGCAACTGAAACCACTCACTCGGGCAAATGTGTAATCATCATCGAGCGGGAAAAGCTGTGAAACCACAAGCTTCTTCAGCTGTCCCCGCGCTTCTTCCTACACATAAAGTTGCGTTCGCAGCAGCCAACTTGTCTATGGTCTATGTTCTATACGGGCCGCGCACACACCAACCAAAGTATTCAATTTAATGTAATAACTCATCCAAGGGTCTCTGCCGGTCTTTGGGCACGGCTTCGACTCGGTGTGGTATGGATTGCGAAATGTTGTTTGGTAGACTACGCGGCTACGGTGCTGGAACTGGAAGGATCTTCTCCCTGTAGGTTGGTTTCTGCAGCGGAATTGAGCTTCTGCTATGTTTATGCGTCACATCAGTAGGTGTAGAAGCTATTGCCCGGAGGTTTGCGGTGGGATCAGTTTAGTTTTGAATCGATTCTTCCGACGAGCTACTGATGCGGTAACTGTACTTGATTATTTTTGTAAGGAAAAATAAATCAACAAAAAGATTTACATACCTAGAGTAATTCTCGCTGAGACCGGCCAACTATTTACGCCTTGTCTTTGACTAAAAACAAGAGGAAGGATCATTTATAGATACCGTAAAACAGAGTAACTTTCATAGTTTTTTCGAAGAAAACTTGAATATTTATGCTTGCTGTTTCAAAGAATTAAAATATATATTTTTAAAACAAGTACTGGCATGCTAGCTATCGATTCTGTCCAGTGCCGTAGCATGCAGTCGGCCAGGTTGGCACCCGCAAAGGGCACCAGCCTTTTGGGGGCGCCAAAATGCGTCAAGTATTTTGTAAATTTTGAAAGAGATTTATTAAATAAGGACGCCTTTTAAAACAAATTTTCGAAAGAAATTCTTCAACGTAATATTGGAAAACTTGAACAATTCCTGAATCCCTTTCATAGACATTTTAGTATTTTGGATGATTTCCATACATTAATTTCTAAATTTAACATTTAGTTACTTGCTTAATCTCTCAGTAATCTTCCTTGTGTTTTAATAGCTATTAAAACTGGTTTGAGCAAGAATCAAGTTTGTGGTATTCAATTGGAGGTTCTATTGAAAATAAAAAAGAACTTGATAAGAACTATAAAGTATTTTTGAAAGCACAACAGAATCTTTAACAGGGTTCTCAGAGTACGATACACCATTATCGCAGATATTCTAGAACAGGCCTTTCACATGATGCAAGATGAGCTTCGGATGGTAATCGTTTGTGAAATTCTTTACAGTTTTGATTTTCTGAAGGATGGTATAAAAATCTATAGTTAAAACCTTTTTTTTTGTTTTTTACAAGGGGGAAACCTGCAAACAGATCCCCTGAGAAGGTAACTCAGGGAATGCGGGGATGACGCACCAACGACGACTTGCTAAAACCAGCCTATGCACTGTGCTTGAGCAATTCATTTAGAATTGCTTAAGTGGTGAACAGTGCATCGACATGGCCCTTGGACTCAGACCCTTATCTCCCCGGAACCACCTTACGGTATTTCTTCGGGGAGGGACCAGTGCATAAAGCACAACACGTGTAGCAGAAGTAGCCTAGGCAAACTGCTTCTCCTAGCCGACTTGAACAATGTTACAAGGCACCAGCCTCGGCAGGGCAAATCCTCTGCAGCCAACTCTTGGTCGGCGCTGCAATTCTAACATAATGTGAGTGACAGCCGTAGTTACTGCATTCCAACATCCGGCATCCGCACACATTCTCTGTATTATATTGTCGGGGAACGTGTCCCCTCCGCATGTATTGAGCATGCGACCTCTCACAACAATGAAACGGGGGCAATCGAACACGACATGCTCCGCTGTTTCGTCCACACCAGCACAATTGGGGCACGCAGGAGATTCTGAGTGCCCGAACCTATGCAGGTACTGTCTATAGCAACCATGTCCTGACAGAAACTGCGTCAGGTGGAAGTTCACTTCCCCATGGTTTCTACTATACCAATCTGACACATTTGGTATTAGCCGATGGGTCCATCTATCCGTAGTGGAGTTATCCCATTCCTGCTGCCAGCATCGGAGCGTTTCCTCTTTACACGCGTCGCGGACTCCTTTGGTACCCCTTTGGTTGAAGCATTGAACATCTTCCTTGATGATGAGCCCGATGGGCGTCATCACGGCTATTTTTTAATATTTTTATTTTAGTTTAAGCCTAGTGAAGTATGTGTGCGAGTGTGTGCTCACATTTGAAAACTTAGTTGAAACACATACATATTATCTAATATTTTCCTCCTAGTCCACTAAAAACAATATAAAAAGTTTTTTTTTATTGCACTCTATTCAAAGGATTTGACGAATTTTCTTCCACTTATTGGAAGACTCTTGGGAAAGCAACTAAAACAATGTTTTCTGAAGGAGTTTTTAGGCAAAATCATTACAAAATGTCTAGAAGCCTCTGTATTTTTTAACAAAAGAAAATATAATTAGCACATTGTATTCAAGAGATAAAAAAATGACATAAATGGTCCATGTATTTCAAAAAGAATTTCATCAATGTTATGCTCAATTGTTTACGCAGAAGCGTCTCATGAATAATAGATTTCTTTCGAATTTCATCAAAACATATTTTACAAAATCTTACACAGTTTTATTGATATTAATGTATTCTAAATTTGTGAATGTTAAATCGCAATTTGATATTTGCATTCGTGTAAGAGACGTTCTAGTATTTTGAAAAGGAACTTTATTGCAATTGACTAGTATTCCAAGCAGAAACTGCAATAAATATATATAAACGGTATGCATATAGCTAGCAACTACAATTAAACTACAATTTAAGTTTATTATGCCTACTGTTTTTGAGTTATTGGCAAAATAAGACTAAACAAGTAAAAAAATGTTTTTTTTTACCGAGTTTGACATATTTTAGGAATAGTATCATGAAATATTTTTTGTTTGTCCAAAACATACACAAACTCTGATGGAGAAATTTAAATATATCACGAAGAAACATTATGAAATAACGAAAAACTTAAATGATAGAGCAATTTTTGAACCTTAATTCTCAAAATGTGCTTAAACTGCTAGCTCAAAATTTTAAGCAACATATAACAACACTAGATGAAACTGTTGTCAAAATTTCAAAAAGTTAGATCTTGGAGTTTTTGAGATATTTTCATTTTTCCATCACGCGATCAATATTTGTGTGGCAGATATTTAAGTGCAATTATATGTGAGTGGAGAAAAACTCATTATTTTAGTAATTTACTAAGTCTGCCCACTAGCGGCGATTTTGAATCGATGTTTGGAGTTTATGTGCTGTGAATCGTTTATCGAGTGAATCGATTCTTTGATTCGATTCATTATGTTTTAATCGTGAAATATTTCTTAATGAGTTTGTGGAAAAGAAACCATATTTCAAACTTATCTTGATGTAGTAAATCTGTTCGATTGATTTTTAAAACTCATTTGGTCGGTGATAATTCAGAGTGGATCAAGTGACATTTTTCATATTTTGAGAAAAATGGGCTTAAAGTCACACATTTTTTTCACTCGTTATAATTTTGGTTCAAAATTTCTACACATCTTTGTGTTACTTTCAAACAGTTACTTTCAAACATTATAATGTGAAGTGATAATCATGAAAAATATAATCCGAACCTCTGAAAGTACGATTTTTTTAAGGACTATGTGCATTTGGTCCACCCTGACTGAACTAAATACCACCGTTCTGTAAGTTGGTTAACTCTGACTGAACAATTTGTAGGAAAATAAAAATCATTTAATGCTTGCATGACCAAACTGGGTGCATCTCTAAGATAAACAGATTATCAAGACCCTTCGACATCAGTATTGTAAATTCTTCAATAATCCAGATCCTCTATTCCGAAATCAGTGGCATAACTATATCTTGAAAATTAAGGTTTTGAAGGGTCAGGGCATTGAAGACCAGAAATATTCTAATATGCGTTCAGTCAGAGTGGACCTAGTCAAAATCTCGAGTACAAGTCAAAATACTTACTAACTTATTTGGCTTTACATCAATTATCTTGATAAAGCCTCGCCAACAATAATTCGCCAATTCACTCGGTTCATGGCCGCTTCTCTCCTTCCTCGACTGTGACCCACGCTCTCCAGGTCCTGTTGCACCTGGTCAATCCACCTAGCTCGCTGCGCCCCACGCCTTTTTGTACCGACCGGATTCGTAGCGAACACCATCTTTCAGGGTTGTTGTCCGGCATTCTTGCAACATGCCCTGCCCAGCGTATCCTTTCAGCTTTAGCTACCTTCACGATACTGGGTTCGCCGTAGAGTTGAGCGAGCTCGTGGTTCATCCTTCGCCGCCACACGTTGTTTTCCTGTACGCCGCCGAAGATCGTTCTTAGCACTCGGCGTTCGAAAACTCCAAGAGCTTGCAAGTCCTCCTCGAGCATAGTCCACGCCTCATGCCCGTAGAGGCCCCCCGGTCTCATGAGCGTTTTGTACATCGTGCATTTGGTGCGGGGGTGAATCTTTCTTGACCGCAGTGTCTTCTGGAGCCCATAGTAGGCACGACTTCCGCTGATGATGCGCCTTCGTATTTCCCGACTAACATTGTTGTCAGCCGTCAACAAGGATCCGAGGTAGACGTCCACCACCTCGAAGGCATCTCTGTCTATCGTAACACTGCTTCCTAGGCGGGTCCTGTCGCGCTCAGTTCCGCCAACCAGCATGTACTTTGTTTTCGACGCATTCACCATTAGCCCGACTCTTGTTGCTTCGCGTTTTAGGCGGGTGAACAAATCTGCCACCGTTTCAAATTTTCTCCCAATAATATCCATGTCGTCCGCGAAGCAAACAAATTGTCCGGATCTCGTGAAAATCGTGCCTCGACTGTTAAGTCCGGCTCTCCGCATAACACCTTCAAGCGCAATATTGAACAACAGGCACGAAAGTCCATCGCCCTGTCGTAGTCCCCGCCGAGACTCAAACGAACTGGAGTGTTCGCCCGAGATCTTCACGCAGTTTTGCACACCGTTCATCGTTGCTCTGATCAATCTTGTGAGCTTCCCGGGAAAGCTGTTCTCGTCCATGATTTTCCATAGCTCTACGCGGTCGATACTATCGTATGCCGCCTTGAAATCGATGAACAAATAGTGCGTAGGGACCTGCTACTCACGGCATTTCTAAAGGATTTGCCAGACGGAAAAGATCTGGTCCGTTGTCGAGCGGCCGTCGATGAAACCTGCTTGATAACTTCTCACGAACTCGTTTGCTATAGGTGATAGACGACGGAAGAGAATCTGGGATAGCACTTTGTAGGCGGCGTTTAGGATGATTATTGCACGATAATTTTCACACTCCAGTTTGTCGCCCTTTTTGAAGATAGGGCATATAACGCCTTGCTTCCACTCATCCGGTAGTTGTTCCGTTTCCCAGATTCTGACTATCAGCCGATGCAGACAAGCGGCCAACCTGTCCGGGCCCATCTTGATGAGTTCGGCTCCGATACCATCCTTGCCAGCGGCCTTGTTGTTATTGAGCTGTTGAATGGCATCCTTAACTTCCCCCATCGTGGGAGCTGGTTGATTTCCGCTGTCCGCTGTGCTGACGTAGCCATCGCCTTCGCTGTCCTGACCTCCTGTGCCTGTGTTCTCTACGCCATTCAGGTGTTCATCGTAGTGTTGCTTCCACCTTTCGATCACCTTGCGTCCGTCCGTCAAGATGCTCCCATCCTAATCCCAGCACATCTCAGCTCGCGGCACGAAGCCTTTGCGGGATGTGTTGAGCTTCTGATAGAACTTCCGCGTTTCTTGAGAACGGTACAGCAACTCCATCTCTTGGCATTCCACCTCTTTCAGGCGGTGCTTTTTGTCCCGGAATAGGCGGGTTTGCTGTTTCCGCTTCAGTCTGTATCGTTCCACGTTTTGCCGCGTACCATGCTGCAGCATTGCAGCCCGCGCTGCATTCTTCTCCTCTAAAACCTCCTGGCACTCCTCGTCGAACCAATCGTTTCTTGAGCTCCGTTCCACATATCCGACAATGCTTTCGGCAGCGTCGTTAATGGCTGCTTTGACTGTCCTCCAGCAGTCCTCAAGAGGGGCCCTATCGAGCTCGCCCTCATCCGGCAACGCTGCCTCAAGATGCTACGCGTACGCATTGGCGACATCCGTTTGTTTCAGCCGCTCGAGATTGTATCGGGGTTGGCGTTGGTACCATACATCATTGATGACGAATAGTTTTAGGCGCAGTTTCACCATCACCAGGTAGTGGTCGGAGTCAATGTTAGCGCCACGATAGGTTCTGACGTCGGTTATGTCAGAGAAGTGCCGTCCATCGATCAAAACGTGGTCGATTTTCGATTCTGTCTGCTGAGGTGATCTCCAGGTGTACCGATACGGGAGGCTGTGCTGGAAATAGGTGCTACGAATGGCCATATTCTTGGAGGCGGCAAAATCTATCAGTCGTAGGCCGTTCTCGTTCGTCAGCCGGTGGGCGCTGAACTTTCCAATCGTCGGTCTGACCTCCTCCTCCTGGCCAACCTAAGCGTTCAAATCTCCTATGATGATCTTGACGTCGTGGCTTGGGCAGCGGTCGTACTCGCGTTCGAGCTGCGCGTAAAATGCGTCCTTGTCATCATCAGTGCTTCCGGAGTGTGGGCTATGCACGTTGATTATGCTGAAGTTAAAGAATCGGCCTTTGATTCTTAACTTGCACATTCGTTCATTGATCGGCCACCACTCGATCACGCGCCTTTGCATATCACCCATCACTATGAAAGCTGTTCCCAGCTCGCGTGTGTTGCCGCAGCTCTGGTAGATGGTATGATTACCTCTAAACGTTCGCACCAATGCTCCTGTCCAGCACACCTCCTGCAGCGCTACGATGTCGAAACCGCGGGTCTTCAGTACATCCAATGAAGTTGAGAGATTTGCAGTTCCACGTACCGAGTTTCCAATCGCTAGTTCTTTTTTCGTCGCTGTGGTCTTTGCCGATTGTTCCGGTCCGTATTCTCTCATTGACGTTCCTGTGCTGATGTGTTTTTACGGTTGGCTCGCAGGGCCTGACACCAACCCCCTAGATTTCCGGAGGACCATTCCCCCTAAATGTTCGGAGGGCCATAGTGCGCAGTTTAGCTTAGAGTCCTTCTCTGGCACTCGGACGATGATCAGCCGCCCCTGACATGGGGAACAGACGCTGTTGTGAGCCGCTCCTAACATGGAGTACAGACGCTCCAGGTTTGCAAAGGCAAAAGCAAAAGCAAACCCCCCCTTCCCTGTCAGCATACGACCAAAGTTCCCACCGGGGGTTGGTTATCCGATCTTCCCCAAGGTTACTCGTACCCCGGCCAGTACCACGAGGAGGTAGGGATAGGAGTTGCTGGGCAAGAGACTAAGGACCGCACAAAGGGGTCTATTTTATTCCTGCAGGTATGCGAGGTACCAATAGTACGCCATGTCCAGCCATTTACCGCGCCAATCAAATCAAAATATACTGGTCCAATCAGATCAAAATACACCCGATTCTGTTTTTGCACGGAGGATGCGTACCGTGCAAAAAAAGTTTTCAGTTCAAAATTTCAAAAACCGTGCAAAAAAAGTAACAACAAGTAACAAAAATCCGTGCAAAAACAGAATCGGGTGTATACTGGTCCAATAAGCGGGTTCTAGGACATTCCATACATACACTATAGAACTACCATAAACTTCTATCAGACGCTGAAATCGACTCAAAAATGCAATAATCAATCAGTTTATTGCTTTTTGACACTTGGTCCGCTCTGTCTGCACAGAAATTGTTGCAATTTCTAACCACGCATTCAAATATAATGAATGGTCAAAAATCAAAATCAAATGCATCGAATTATTGAATATATATATATATATATATATATATATATATATATATATATATATATATATATATATATATATATATATATATATATATATATATATATATATATATATATATATATATATATATATATATATATATGTTTGTATTGACAGATGAGTATCATTCGATGTCAAAAAATCTAATAAATCTCTTGAAATGTATTTTATTTCCTCGCATTCCACAGCGCCGATCATTTCCACTGTTATGGTAATAAGCACTTGGTCCACTCTGACTGCATACTTTTATTGATTTTCATTGATCATACAAAGCAAATTTGTTACATATCTCTGGCAGTTTACAGCATTCATCAAATATAATCGAAGTGAAATGGAGGTAAGGTAATTTCGCATCTCATGAAAGAATAATCCAATTTTTCCAAGTTTTGTACTTGGTCTCCTCTGACTTAACGCCGACCATTTGTTTGAAAGATGTTGAAATCGAATGCATTTGATCTTATTTCAAGCTTCATAAATGTTAACTTTCATCCGATCCGAATCAATTTGAAAACATCGATTCAAAGGATTCGATTAAAACGGTGAATCGATTGGGCAGCTCAAGTGTGAATCGATTCAGTAACATCGATGTTATGGACAAATTTGCCCAATGCTAGTGTCAACATCCTTGAACAAATATCTCCGAATACTACCGAATCTCCGTGGTGAAAGCCAAATTGAGCAGGGTAGATATCAAATGATCTATATTTTGTGTGAAAATTACAAACGAAAAACACTGTTCACGATTTGAGATAATTTTCTTGAACACTTATAAGTGAGAGCAATGTTGCATCCCTGAGACCAGAATGACCCTTTCCCAGGCCCTTCCTACACCAATGCACCAATGCATTCGTCCTATTTGAAATCTCGATTTTTCTTGTGCCTTGAACTAATTGACGCTGCTGTCACAACTGCAGCGAGACCCTCATAAACAAGCAGTGCAATATTTGATTATTTTCTTGGAGATCGGCACACTTGCAGTCCATAATGTGCTCATAATAACTAGGGAGAGCACGACCGACGCATGTAAACTCTATGCACAATTGCAACAATCATAAATCAAAGGTAAATGTGCCGCAATTGAGCCTGAATACCTCCCCCCCCCCCTCCTAGCCCGAAAACAATTGTGACAACCTGCGTGCTTGCCGAGAGTAGTCGGCATATGAAGGAATTTTGTCGTCCGTCAACTGATGGAGCTGGGTTGTGAAATTCAATCACCGGCTGATGGTCGATCGCGTCGGCAGCGATTGAAATTTCGGAAAATCGAGTCTCGATCGGTGCGGAATATAATTAGTCGTCTCAAGTGGATATGGTTTTCGAGGCGGCTGCGTTTCATGTTTACGCATAATGAGACCACTAATCGAGGGAATCAGTTCAAATGGGGCATTGATTGTCTGATTCTAAAGCAATTGTAGAACACATGCCAACACTGACTGTCTGTTAGTCGGTCTTTAAACAAGCCGACGGGAGTGTTTAAAAATCTCCTTTTGAAAATGGTAAATATGATCATGCCCTAGAAAGAGGTTAACCATAACTTATTTATCTAAAAGCAATCAATAAAATGTATCGAAATAAACAACATTGGGTACAAATTAGCTATTTAAAATTCAGAAATGACATTGAAAAATATGTGTTATCTAAGAAAAATCTTAAAAATTGACAATAAAATAAAATAATTGACACTTGAAAATTAAAAATTGGAAAAAAGCACAACAATATTATAAAATTCACAGAAAAATAAAGGAAAAAACGATTAAAATAACAAAATCAATACTATCGAAGAATGACACATGTCTCACCGATCATTTTTGCCGAAGACGTCACAACTCTATCTCTTTTATCCAGGGAGCTATTAATTCTGGCTGCGCCTATGTGCTTTGGTGTATGTTTGAAATGTCCTTTCTAAACCATGGCTTCGATCGATTGTCCATCTACAAAACATTACGGACAGTTGCTCTAGGCGAAGTGTTTGCCAACTATGAAAATAGCTGTGCTAGGAACAGAAATCTCCCTACTAAGGTTAGGCTATTTGAATATGAAAAACAGAAGGAAAAATTTCTCTCTCTCTCTCTCGTCCAGACCATGTGTGTGGCCATCAAATGAAATGGGACATCACCGGACGTCCCGACCAAGAAAACCGGTGGATAACCAGACACCGAAAAGGAAACAAGAGGGAAAATGCATCATTTAATCATGAGATGATATGGACCAAATGTGGACATCATTCAAAGTTAATGTGCATGTGGTGCATGTATGAGGCGGACACACGGACAGTTTGTGTGCCAAGAGCAGTGACAACGTCCGTTCCTCCGTGTGGCGTATAGGTTTGTACGCTGGATGCCTGGATCCATTTCAAAAGTGGAGGGAGAGAACCATTTAAGTGAGCGGGAAAAAAATGTGAAAAACCTTGAAGCTGTTGGCTTTTCTTCTGCGCCCAGTTTTACATTCATGTGGGTTTTGTTTTGCTTTTGGGGGTGTTCAAGTCAAGTAACATTATAACCGAAGAAGATGGAAATTGCTACTGAATATCAAACTAAGGTATTCTGTATCAGATAGGTTCCAATACTTACAACCTGAATGTGGTATGAATGAGTCCTGCATAAGAGGTGAAATACCTCAAATAATATCTCCTACGTATTGAGCAAACACCAAACTGATAAACATATCAGATATTGTATTACAGCCTTCCTTAGCCGAGTGGTTAGAGTCCGCGGCTACGCTATGCTGAAGGTGTCTGGGTTCGATTCCCGGTCGGTCCAGGATCTTTTCGTAAAGAAAATTTCCTTGACTTCCCTGGACATAGAGTATCATCGTACCTGCCACATGATATACGAATGCAAAAATGGCAACTTTGGCAAAGAAAGCTCTTAATTAAAAACTGTGGAAGTGCTCATAATAACACTAATCTGAGAAGCCGGCTCTGTCCCAGTGAGGACGTTAACGCCAAGAAGAAGAAGAAGAAGATATTGTATTACAGGTTGGACTCGATTATCCGGCGACTCGTTTATCCGGGATCAATTATCCCGATTTTTAGACTCGATTAGCCCGACAACCATGTTACTAGAGACCGAGTATATCTCTGCATCTCCACAGTTGTAATGGAAAGGACATTGGATTAGTGGAACAACATAAGGATCTGGGAGTTAGTTTTAGTCGGTTATAACAGCATTGTACACCAAACAAACGCGATTAATCACTACTCTTTTGCAATTTTTTAGAGAAAAATCCTAAACAAAAAATATCCTCCTTGATGGAAAGAATGGTATCTGTTAAAGTAAATTATTTATAATTAACTTCAGACATTAGTTTGGAAAAGTTAATGAAACTCGTAAATGAGTGCGCAAACGAGTACAAAAGTGGAGGCAATATGCTTCCCATAAAGGCATAACTATCCCATTAGCAGTTGCTATATGGATTGAAAGTTCATATATAGACCGTTATGCCATCATTGTTCAATACTTCATATTTTTTTTACAACATTTTTAAACAAAGTTGAAAATTTTTATAAGCACTGATAAATATATTTTGAAACACACATGTCGCGATGAAAAAAAGTGTTGGGTCGAAAATCAATATGGAACAATTATATTTTAATGGGCAGCGTATTGCAAGCAAAAATAACATACCGTGGTGAATCGAAATCCGGACGGTACCAATATCCGGACACTCTGATTATATTAGTAAATTAAAGTTAAAATTAAGCGACAATATGTTTGGTTTTAATTCCCTCCTTCTAATGTTAACCATGCTAATCATTTTACATTTCATTTTAATCTAGTAACCATCGTCAAATAATTAATAAAATTAAAAACAAATACTGTGTTCGAGTTGGACGTCTTTTCGTCGTGGCCCAACTCCAACTCAAGTTTGACTATCGATGAACGCGCGAACATCGTTTGATTGGTGAAAAAGTTCGTGAAGTGTATATTTAGAGCAAGTTATAATCATAAGTGTTTGAGAAAATATATTTTAAAAGTTTGGTGAATGCACTGTGGTTGAATAATCTGAAAGTAAACATTTACCGTGATGAATCAAAATCCGGACGGTACCAATATCCGGACACTCTGATAATATTGATAAAATGAACGAAAAGTTATATGTTAATATGTTAAATTTTGTGCTTCACTTTTTCCATTAACATTATTTATCATTTTCATGAAACATGTGATCTAGTAATCATTGCCAAACAATTGATAAAAGTAAAAATAGAAAAGTTGTTCCAGTCAGACACTTTTTCTTTACAGTGCAAGTTCTTCTCGGTTTCCCCTTCTTTATAATTTTTATGTGAGAGACATTGATGACTGTCTCATGGAAAATTGCTCGTTGAGATAGCTTGCAGACGACTGTGTTGTTTCTGTCACAGGACCAACAGCAGCCGAACTACAAGGACCTTTACAAGATACTCTGGACAATTTGTCTACTTGGGCCTTAAAGCTGGGTATCGAATTCTCTGCGGAGAAAACTGAGATGGTTGTCTTTTCAAAGAAACACAAACCTGCCAAGTTTCCGCTTACACTCATGGGTAAGACAATCACTCATAGCTTGTCTTCTAAATATCTCGGGGTCTGGTTCGACGCCAAATGCACCTGAGGGAAACACATTGTGTATCTGACACAGAAATGCAAAAAACGAATCAACTTCATGCGAACTATAACCGGAACATGGTGGGGAGCCCATCCGGAAGATCTGATCAACCTGTACCAAACAACCATCTTGTCGGTCCTAAGACCGATTACTAAAGTACGGTAGCTTTTGTTTTCAATCCGCGGCGAAAACACATATGCTGAAGATACAGCGGATTCAGTACCTGACAGATCGTTTCGCGGAGTTAACACTCAGGTTCCTTATTTGTTGTGAGGTTCTCAATCCATTGGTTATTGAAAACTACGAAAAGCTGCTTGAACATAACCCTCAAACTCGTTTCATGAGTGTGTACTACTGGTACATCCCTAGCAGCACACATGTTATAATCGAGGCAGTATAACTATTATATGACTAGACCTGGTCATATAGCAATTGATATGCCTTAATTATAACATGTGTGTTACTCGGGATGACGCTGGAGGTTTGCACATCTTCGGTTAACACCAATCGTGATAGCTTTCCAGACTTCGACTGTTCCTCTGTAGTATTTGATTTGTCCATGAAGCAAGATATCCATGGTATTCCAGATCACTTTCGTTCAAAGTTTATCCCTCCCATGTTTGCAAGTAAATTCGGGCATGTCAGCGAGAACCGGCAATTTTTCACTGATGGGTCAAAAATGGATGATATCACTGGTTTCGGTGATAACAACGTTTTTCATAGCGCCTCCTTCATGCTTCAAAAGCCATGTTCTGTATATGTTGCTGAGCTAGCAGCTATACATTACGCCTTAGAGTACATCAGTTCTCTCCCACCCGAGCACTTCTTCATTTTTTCCGACAGTCTAAGCTCTCTGGAGGCTGTTCGGTCAATGAAGCCGGTAAAGCACTCAGCGTACTTCCTGAATAAAATACGCCAAGCATTGAGTACTTTGTCAAATCGCTCTTACACTATTACCCTAGCTTGAGCCCCTTCCCATTGCTCCATTTCGGGCAATGAGAAAGCGGACTCTCTGGCTAAGGTAGGCGCTAAGGAAGGCGATGTTTACGAGCGTCAAATCGCCTTCGATGAAATTTTTGCATTGGCCCGTCGGGAGACCTTGATCAGCTGGCAACAGAAATGGAGAGGCGGAGAAATGGGTAGATGGCTGCATTCCATATTTCCACAGGTGTCGAAAAAATCATGGTTTAAGGGGTTGGGCATGAGCCGTGATTTCATTCGTGTCATGTGTCGGCTTATGTCCAATCACTATTCGTTAAGCGCGCATACCCACCGTATTGGGCTCTCAGAAAGCAATCTCTGTGTTTGCGGCGTGGCTTACCAGGATATCGAACATGTTGTGTGGGGATGCAGTGAGCATCGTGGCATCAGATCCGAACTGACTGAAACTCTCCGGATCCAAGGAAAACAGCAGAAACCTGTCAGGGAAGTGTTGGCGGGCCTTGATTTAGAATATATGAATTTAATCTATCTGTTTTTGAAGCGTATCAATATCCGAGTTTGATTGTGTTCGTTCCCTGTCTTTCGTTTTCCCCTTCAAATTGTCCTCTTCTCGTCGTGTCTCCCATAAAACCGTTTCTGTTTAGTTTCAATTCAGATCTGGACATCCTGTCCCTTCTAGCTTCATCAGCTTAGTAGCCTAAGTAGCTTAAAAAATCCTTTCCGATAAATCCTTTCCTTCCCTATTACAAATGTATTAACTAACCTTAAAACTTCCGCAAACTAACATAGTTTTTTAAATAAGTTCAAATTTCAAAATGTAAATAATGTAAAAAAAGAAATGATTTCGGCTCTGTTATGCCCTACGGCGCCTGAGCCTGCCAAATAAACGAGATAAGTAAAAAAAAAGTTCTTCTCGGTTAAGCGTCGATGGAAGCTCCATCAAGTTCGGATTGATAATATTGTGATTAATTTCAATTATTTGAATGGAGTTTTTAGTATAAGTGCAAACGGGACTATACATTAACAATACAGTGACACAAAAATGGATAAATATGGTGAAAATACTACTTTATAAGTGTTGGAATAGACTGTCCGGGATTGAAGACCAGTGGCTCGAAATCCGGACGAGATGAAATGTTTCTTAATTTGCATTTGTTAAAGAACATTTTTAAAGTAATATGAAGAGAAAACTTGAAGCTATTTCAATACAAGTGTTATGTTATGTGTTCACTTCGTTTGACTTTAAAAAAAATGTGCGATTTATGTAGGGGAAGGGGTGGTAAAATGAACACCTTAAGGAAATCATCTTGTTTCTGATAGAAAAACGAGAAATTTGTATAGTTCTATCGCACAACATCAAAAATTGGGATGTAATCTATAGCAGCGACATGGATTCAGACTAAAATAGCTAATTTTCACATATTTTCATCACTATCAAAAAGCGATGAAAATGTTCATTTTACCTGCACCATGTGGGTAAAATGAACAGCGGTTGGTGGTAAAATGAACATCATGCAAAAAAACGTGAGCAAAACAAATATTTCTGAAAATTTTCATTGCCCCACCGAAAGTACATCCATTAATGATTGTAACCCATTCAAAAAGAATTCTAAAGGTATCAGACTTGATATCATGTCATAACGATATTCACCTCACTGAAAAACCACAAGTCTTCCGAGCTAAAAGTTACGTCAGTTCTAATTTTCAATCGTGGTTTTCTAAATTCTTAGTTTTCGTTGTAATTTTCACTTCAATTGACCTACGTATCAACTCGAACACTCGGATTTATGCTCTAAATCGTCCGTGCGTGATAAAAATTAATCGAAATTTGTTTTTTCTTGGTAAAAGGCACGGTGTTCATTTTACCACCCCTGTTCATTTTACCACCACTTCCCCTATTGCTGCAGTTTAAAGACACAAGGGTCTAACCGGATGTCTATGACTTCGATTGAGGTAATGAAAACACTTATTTACATACATTTTACATTTTGTGAGCAAAGTAGAGTAAATGAGTGCATCAAAAGCGTAACAATGTGGAGTTTAATTGGAATCAGGTAAGCCTATTATCTATTTTACACAAATATTTCATGATGTTATTCTGCTGTTCGGATTTTGATTCACAAGTGTCCGGATTTCAAGACAAGGCTTGTTCCAAGTGTCCGGATTTAAGGACAAGACAAGCGATTCTACCCCATTACCCCGAATGCCATTTCCCCGAATCCCATCACCCCGAATTCCATTACCCCGAATGTACCATTACCCCGAATTCCATCACCCCGAATGCTACTTCCCCGAATTCACAATTATCTTGACATGATGATATTGATGACATTTCCCCATGATTGTGGAATTCGGGGTAATGTCATTCGGGGTGATGGGTCGTTCGGGGTTTTGGAATTCGGGGTAATGGCGTTCGGGTTAATGGCATTCGGGGTAATGGGATTCGGGGTAATGGGGTAGAATCAAGACAAGCATCATTAATTTGACTATTTAAACGATAAAATCTTAATTTTCAATCAAACACTCATTATCGTCACTTAGACAAGTCAAGATATGAATGAATGTGTAGCAGCACAGAACATTATATATTTCTAGAGAAAAATCTATTCAAAATAGAATTTGAACATTGGTCCCTGCTTATGCGTATGTATTATTAAATATAGTACAACTTTAATAATAACAGCTCGAGCCGCGTCGACTGCAGTTCCAACCACATGCACTTCGGCTCAGGTAATCAAACCACTTATATTTCAGGCGCGCTATTCTTTTTGACATTGTAGGGCAAACGCGAACATCAAGCTCATTTAATATTCATATTATATGGTGTGTTGATATGATTTTCATTGAAATTAAACGAATTTTACATGATACAATACAGATGTCTGGATTTCGATTCAAAAGTGTCCGGATTTAAAGACATCGTTTGCATCAGGTGTCCGGATTTTTAGACAAGACATACTCTAATATTTGAATGATTTTCATGTTAAAATCATGGGTTTTACCAAAAAGTTAATCACTTTCGTGAAGATCTTATTTGAAATAATGTTTCAAACAATATTACATTAGGGCTTTTCTAAAACAACAGACTCAGATTCGAATTTGAAAATGTGTGTCTACTTAAGCGTCCGGGTATTGATGCATCACGGTATATCGCCTTCTTGTTTGTACTCTTAAATGATATTATGTACGATCGTATGTTAATCTCAGAAAAAAATTGCTGTATATATGCCAACTTTTTCCAATAAATCTATACTACATTTCCAGAAGAAGACCACGATCGCAATTATTTTGCGTTTTATCCGGAATGTTCTAGAGATATTGGTGTAAATCAAATCCTTGTGCGGGAAATTTCAGGTGCTCTTATGAATTTGGATGCTTCACAAGGTCCCGGCCCGGACACGATTCCCTCAATTTTTTTTATAAAATTGAGCAAAAGAACTAACAGCGCCATTGTTTTGGCTTTTTAATAAATCCCTCGAATCCGGAATCTTCCCGAAAATGTGGAAAAGCTCCATTTTAATGCCTATCTTTAAATCTGTCCGAAAATCTGACATGCGTAATTATTGTGGTATTGCCATTATCTTTTGTATTCCAAAACTTTTCGAGTCTATTGTCAACGAAAAATTATTTCTTCATTCAAAAATAGAATTACTGACACACAACACGGCTTCTTTAAAGGTCGCTCGACCTTGACAAATTTACTTTAATTTGTTGACTATTCATTGAATGCGATGGACAATGGAACCACGTAGAAGTTCTTTATACGGACTTTAGCAAAGCATTTGATCGCATAGACATACCAATGCTACTTTTCAAACTGAAATGGCATGAATCGTATTTAACCGACTGCCAACAAATCATAAAATTCAAAGGAAACTAATCAAAACCAATTCAAGTCACTTCTGGTGTCCTTCGAGGCTCTCATTTGGGACCTCTTCTTTTTATCATGTACGTAATCGACATTTCCTTCATTTTCAATAAACTCAAAGTGTTAATTTATGCCGACGACATGAAGCTCTACCTGAAAATAAGAAACGAAAAAGCCATCAATGTACCGTTTTGACTCATATTCCGAACACTTAAGGTCAACAGTGACTTCAAATGCATATGATGGGCATAAATTGGCTGATATTCGTGTAAATTTTAATTTCTTCACAAAGTCAAATTGTTAGCTATTGGGTGTACCGATAATAATGTTGATTTAGTTAGTTTAAGTATTGTTTTCACATAAAAGTATGGAACAACATTTTGATTCAAATGCCGAACACTGTCTTCATTCTGTCTCATATTTCGAACACTTTGATTCAAATTCCGAACAGCACGAATAAATTATATTCAAATGAATAATTTCGCATATAAATTTATCTGAGCTTGTTCTACTGGTCTCAAACTAGAGAATCATCACTACTCCCGAGGAATAACATATATTGGAGACGTTAAAATTGAATTGCAATTGACTAACATTTGTTTGTTACGCGGCGAAATATTTCATCGAAACTTTTCAACCAAATCTCCATACAAAAACCGAGTGTTCGGAATATGAGTCTGTTCGGAATTTGAGACAAAACGGTATTCCGCAATGAAGTAGACACTCTTCATCGAACCAATCGTTTCGTCTTCGTCGTTGACCAGTGCTTATCATTTCCCGCGCCGTTGTTGTCACAGCTTCGTGGATGGGGTCCCACAGCAGGCTGTCGACGTCTCCAGCAACGTTGATTCTACCGAACTGCTTGTCTCGTTGTTGACGGTACTGTGCAGCTACCCCATCAGTCGACAAAAGTTGTATATTGAAGCGCAGCGTTCTGTTTGTTGTGGAACTCGTGACGCTGGAATACCGCGCCCGAATTTTAGCTACAGCGATATCACGATCCGAGTCGATATTAAAGCCTCGGAAGGTCCTGACATCCATGACATCTGAGAAATGTCGCCCATCAACCAGTACGTGGTCTATTTGAGGCGATGCCTCACTTGGCTGTCGCCGGGTGTGTTTGCGGATATTATTTCGTGCGAAGTAGCTACTGCTGATACCCATCCCTCTAGCAGCAGCGAAGGTTACTAGCCGCAGGCCATTATCCCAGACAACCAGAAATCGCATTAAAGTTCACGTTACAACTCGTTTATTCATACTATTTACATCAAACCCGCAAAACACCGTGGATAAACTTGTCAGATTGATGAGTTTTCTCGTATAAAACACTTCTTTTCTGAGTACATTTGTACATTTTGGTTCGACCCGTACACTTGTTCAAAGTAAGTCGTATCAATCCGTAGCACCTGTCAAATCAACATTTGTTATCATAAGTAAAGTCGCATAAGATCGCAGGTTAGTTCGGTAGAATATTTATTCACTCGCATTGTATGTTATTATTCATCACATAATATATGCACGCATATCGCCTCCACTTTTGTACGTAGAAGGCCTTTTCGCGACATCTTATGAGTGAAATTTTGTACATACAAAGCCTCCAGGTGATTTCGTTATACGTACATTTTGGTTGTCTGGGATCATTGGTAAGGGAATGGAGGCTTTCCGTTCCGATGACGGGCTTGAAGAAATCTTCTTCCCAATTCGTGCATTTGCATCGCCGATGACTTTCTTGACGTCTTGTTTTGGTAACTCTCCGTAGGCCTTATGCAGGCTCTCATAGAACTCATCCTTCATGTCATCGGGCTTATCGTTCGTTGGCGCATATATGCTGATCAGGCTGTAGTTGAAGAACTTGCTCTTCATTCTCAACACACAGATTCGGTAGCTTGTCAGTTTCCACCGAATAATTCGCTTCATCTGCTTCCCAATCACTTTGAAGCCAACTCCACGTTCTGCTCTGTCGCTACCGCTGTAGTAGATGTGGTACTTCAATGAAGTGTTAGCGATGGGGTCCACCGCTCGGAATTCATGTTCTCCCGTTCTCGACCAGCGTATTTCCAGCGGATAGCTGCCACGTTCACGCAGACATTCCGCAGTTCACGAGTCAGGAGCCCCACACGCGCGGGTTCTTTCTAAGTTCCCAACTTTCCTATCGTTGTCCTTTATTCGTTGCCGTAAAATCAATCCGATTGCTCTACTTTTACTTTCTTGGTTGATGAAGAGTCTTCGATAGGCCACCTAACCAGGGTTGCGCTACCTACATAATGCTAGAGGGGCTGCCTCCTCGGTGCTGACATGAAACAGCATTGTCGGTTTGTTCTTTACATGATGACCACGGTCATAGCCATCACAACCATCCACCTTTATCAGGGCTTTGGACCTGTAGCTCTGGTTCTCAATAGCTCCAAGTTCTTTCGGACATGCTACTATGGTGAGCCGTCATACGCTAGCGGTGTTACTCAGCTCCGTACTCATGGAAATAATGGATGCTACAATTCCTGATATTACTAGGCTAGGGATGTGAACCACCCGTGGAACAGTCCTCGCATAAAAGAAGACTCGTCATCCAAGAACGCTTTTAAAAAAGGGCAGAATCCATAACTTGCCAGGACCTTAGAGGAAGAGCATCTCAACGGAAAATTCCTAAATACCTCAACCACTAGAAGCTCTTCACTGATGATTCTAAAAAGCAAAACGAAGTTGGAGTTAGGTTTTCTGGACCTCAATTACAAAATGAACAAATCACCATCAATGAAGTACCGTTTGGTCTCAAATTCCGAACAGACACAAATTCCATACACTCGGTTTTTGTATTGCTATTTGACTGAAATGTTTCGCTGAAATATGTCTCCAAATTGGCAAGAAATGGCAGTCAATTTCAATTCAATTTTATCATCTTTCAATCTATTTGCTTCCTCGTGAGAAGTGATGATTTTCTAGTTCAAAGCCTGTAGAACTAGCTCAGATGAATTTATTTGCGAAATTTTTCATTTGAACATGATTTATTCGTGCTGTTCGGAATTTGAATCAAGATGTTCGGAATTTGAGACAGAATGAACACAGTGTTCGGCATTTGAATCAAAATGTTGTTTTATACTTTTAAGCAAAAACAATAGTGAACAAGTTTAAATAAACAAATTCTTCAGCAAGCCTATCAGCTTACAGTTAGACTTTGTGAAGAAATTAAAAGTTTCACAAATATCAGCTAATTTATGCCTATGCATTTGAAACGATATACAGTTCTGTTCAGAACAATAGTAGTGAAAGCCGATTTTCATACAAAATGCTCAACTTTGACATGCTGTAACGTTGTTTCCCTTTGAGCAATTGGTATGAAATTTTGGCAGAGAACTACAAATATACTCAATTTTATTATCACGAAATATTAAATTTTTCACACTACCGGTCAAGATGTTAAGCACCAGTTGAAATCGCTCAAAATAATAGTAGTTTTATTAATTCAAATATCTGGTGTCTTTTAAGTTTTCGAATTTTTCTTAACTCATTGTTTCAACAATTTCCACTCAAGCAAATGTATAAACAAACGATTTTTGTTAGTAAAACTGCTGTTGAACAAAAATTTTCAAAAGAAAAACTATTATTATTTTGAGCGATTTCACCTGATGCTTAACTTTTTGACCGGTACTTTTTTTATTTCGTGATATTAAAATTTAAGTAGTTAATATGTCGTGATATTAAAATTGAGTATATTTGTAGTTCTCTGCCAAAATTCCATACCGACTGCTCATAGGGAAACAAAGTTACAGCATGTCAAAGTTGAGCATTTTATATGAAAATCGGCTTTTACTACTATTATTCTGAACACAACTGTATATACGGCAGAAGCTGCAACATTTGTAGCTGTCGCGCGGTATGCTCCTAAGGAATCAACCGTCATCCTGTCAGATTCTGCAAGTTGTATAGCTGCCATCGCCAAAAGGGATTCAGATCATTCTTTCCTACAGCAAGAAAACTGAACTAGTTGCAGCAAGAAAAGACATCGTAGTTTGTTGGATTCCAAGTCACTCCGGAATCAAGCAGTCGAACGAGGTCGATCTTCAAGACTACTCTACCAAACGGTACCCTCATCCGATGCGATAAAATGGATCAAAGGTTTTTTTCGTTACAGCATTCAGGAAAAATAGGACTCTCATCACTCAACTCTATGGCTCGATATGAAAGTCCGACGAGATCAACGTATAGACTCCGAACTGGTCATAGTCCGATAACCAAGTTACATCTGTTCGACCGAACGTTAACAAACAATTGCGAAATATGTAACACTGAACTTTCTGTAGAACATATTTTACTCAACTGTATGAAATACGATGCTATTAGGGAAGAATTAGGACTAAGTAGTACCATTCATATTTACTAAGCAATATCGAAGATGAAGAAATGATATCGTTAAATTTTGTCAAAAAATGTAAACTGCGTCTATAACATAATTCTTAAATAAAAACGAATGAACCTTTTGGTTTAAATAGAGACATACAAGACGCATAATTTAATACATGGAAATTGCTTGCCCCATAACTTTTGCAAAACTTTTCAAGTCATCTACACAATCTTGATCATCCCTTCCAGAGTGGACACACTTGAAGCGTATTTTCCATATCACCAGCAGCATTAGCTGATCTAGCGCACCATTTGGATATAAAAATATCATCACATCGGGGGCCTCCTTTTGTCACCACACTTTCCACTTGCCCAACCCCCATCCACCCAACCGTTTTCTTGATTTTTTCCCTTCCCAACCCGTGTGGCGTACATTTTTAGCCATAATGAGTCTCCGGACTTGGCTCTCCGGATGGTTGAAAATATATGGCCGTAAAAAGGCATCTTTTTTTTTTGGTGAGTCTGACATCTCACCGAAGAAGCAAAGCAGGACAGGACAGGACAGGGGGAAAAAATGTCGTCCCCAGCTTGTGTGTGACACTCGTTCGGGACACATCACAAGTGCATATCCATCCAGTCCACGTTGTATGCTCTGGACCAGGTCCGGGATGTTGGTGCTTGCTGTGAGTTAGAATACGCCATGGCGCGATGGTGTGAGGGGGGTTCGATGCCCGCTTGAGATGAGGAACTTTTCCTGCGTGTTTTCCTCGAGCGATGCACTTGTGCACCAGGCTGGCCAATGTGCATCGGCGTAGGAACTTGGGGGGCCAGGGGGTTCAGCCCCCCTCTCTAATGAATTCAAATACAATATTGAAAATTTTGAACTGAAATGCTGTATAGCAGTAGTAATTGAAACTTATTTGAAACTTATTTGAAACCTGTATCCAAACTCAAAAGAGATCCAAATATTTTTGTCTATCGTAATGATCGACTTTATAAGGCATGTGGTGGAGTTGCAATCGTCTTTCAAAGGCCATCAAGTTTTTTAGTCATTTAAATCAAAGTTTTTTCAAACTTAAGATGTTTCTGTTGAAACACAGCTTGGTTAATATACCTTCATAGCAGCCTATTTGTCTTTTCAATGTACTGGGCAACAAGTAAATTTCCTCCAAACTGGCATGCAAAAATTAACTCGCAGACAAAAAGTCAAAAGTTAAGTCAAAAATATATGTGACTTTAATGCAAAACATCGCTCATGAAATAATTCGCATAGTACTGCCAGCTACAGAATTTTTTTAATGAGTGCTCCTCAGGATATTTCTCAATCGAATACTTTGATAGCCCAACCTTTCTTCGATTAATTTGGTCTTATCCGACTCTAGTCACCTTCATAGCCAACTGGTTACTCATGCAGATTTAATTCTTATAATGTCACTGTTACATTTCAAATATCCCATAAAACGATTCTGTATCCTATTAGCTCAACTTTCAATTATTAACGAGCCTTACTTATACTTATTACTTATAAAAAATAATGAAAGATTTATTTAAATTTTAATTATGATTAAATTATGATTATTGCGATGGATATCCTCAGCACCACACATAAGCCCCTCTAGGTTTCCTCCAGAAAAAAAAAAACCCAACCTACGCCAATGGCAACGTGTGCGATTTTTCTGTACTACCACCGGACGGCAATACTTTTTCCATGGTTGTTTTAGAAGACTGAGACGACAGAAAATATCCGGATCATTACACACCATTGCAGTTGGAGCATTATTTTCGGATGCTTCATCAACGCTTTGGTTGAAACGTTGCTACCTTTGACATTTGATCGCCATTTTTCTAGCCTCAAATCATTTGTCACCACAATCGCTCAAGGCTCTCTAGAGGGAGAATCTTGTCAAAGTTTGCAATGGGCAAAACACACATTCCAACCGAGCCTACGTGTGCCAATTGCTGTAAAATGTCACCTCGAATTCCAAGTAAGCGACTTCATGCACCTTTGGGCCGCCGCCGAAGACGATGACACGTTAAAACAAGCCTCCAAATACTAACCATTTGAAATGGCAACGAAAAATCACTCACCCCCTACGCTGACTGTTGGTAGGCCTACGGTGCCCAACGTCAATTGAAGATGCTCCTCCGAATGAGGTAACGTATTTGGGGTTTGCGCTGGTACTTCCAAAGTGCACATAGAGAAATACGTTACTCTACGGCATTGAACGATGCACTTTTAATCAGATGCAGTGTCAAAGAGGTTGCCTTCGGGATCGTTTTAAAGCTTTGAATGATTTTACAATGTATCCTTCCCATCTCCAAATATCATCGTATTGTACCGTTGTTTGAAATACAACGGAATAGAAATGCGTTGTTCAATCACTTGTTTATTGATAGACAGAAGTGAGAAAGGCCATAAAAAATCACAACTGTCCCATGTTTGGCTACCGTTTCGATTCATATTACGAACAGCTTCAAATTCTGGACTTTGTGCTACTACTATTCTGCCCATAGACACATGTCAGTCTCATGTTTGCTAGATTTCCTATATTCCGATTTCAGTACAAATCTGACGGATTTTCATAACTTTTTTTTTATCTGTATGAGTATTTTCTTGTCAGATACACAAAAATGCAGCGTACCTTCAGTAGCTGTAGAAATACATTGATCTAGGACTCTGCAGCATCTTGCTAGGAATTCTCAGGATCTCGTTTAAGATTGAAATATGAATCTACCCAGAAGCTCGCTAAGAATTTCGAGGGTATCTAAAGATTCTCTTCTCTTCTCGTGATGTTGTTGAAAACACTCAAGTTTCCGAGGGAAATTCTAAAAAGTTTATTATGATTTCCGAGGCTACCCTTAGCAACATTCAAATTCTGCTGGGAACATATTAAGATATTAAGGTTCAGCCAATTGTTTAAAAAAACTCTTGAAATCCACAGGTTTTCTAGTAATTTACAGGACGCCCTAAAACATTTTGGAAGTTTACAAGACATTGCCAGATTTCACGCAGCACCCCCAATAACTAATAATATATTTTAAGGATCTCACAAAAAGCTTTAAATTTCTGCTAGCCATTCCCAGATTCCACTGAAAATTCTTAGAAGTTCACTATAGATACATAGAATCCCGTAAGGATGCTCCAAGACTCGCACGCTTTCACCCCCTCCCGCCTACGACTTCTTCCGCCTTTTGGGTGGGAAAAAATTCTCTAAACAAAGTTTACTTGAACTAGAGTTGTTGGATTTTGTGCAAGTTTGAAGTGTTTTTTATTAACTCGTAAAGTAGCAGGACGGACCTTAGTTCATAAAATTGGTTCAATCTCGGTCAATAATAATCCGAATTCAATTATTTAAAAAGTTATGGAATGGGGATTAGTGTATCTACATTTTGCGGGGTGACCCATCCCTGCGTACCCCTCCCCGCTTTAGTTTGACTCAAAAAACCTTGGGTTTTTAGTGTTTTTCTATAGTTATTTTACGGTTTATGGACAAAAGGTCGAAAACGATTTGCATGGTGGGAAATTGTTCCTTCTTTGAAAACAGATTTTTGATCTTTTGTCCCTTCTTTTTTGTTCTTCGACCTTTTGTTCTTTCGACCTTTTGTCATAGGACAGAAGGTCGAAGGACAGAAGGCCGAATGGCAAAAGGTCGAAGGAGAAAAGGTCGAATAGATAAAAGGTCGAAGGGACAAAAGGACAAATGGACAAAAGTTCGAATGGAAAAAAAAGTCGAATGGACAAAAGGTCGAATGGACAAAGGTCGAATGGAAAAAAAAGTCGAATGGATAAAAGGTCAAATGGTCCAAAGTCCAAATGATATCGTTGAAAAGATTATTGTACACTTAGTTGTAAACATTTTGACCACAAATTTCTCCCTTCTCATCTGAAGTTTTTCCTTCTTTTGAATGATAGCTGTGCTTCAAAACTACCGTTTGAAGCAATAATTTGTATTATTTTCAAAACAAAAGATTCATTTTCTGAACGTCGGTTGTTATTATGTTGATACTCCAAAGCATGGAGTATAAATATTCAATAAAGATTTGAAGTATACATTTTCAATATAGATTTGTCCTTTTTTTAAGCATTGGCAGTTATTCTGGAGTTATACATTACAGTGATTTTATACTGCTGTAGTCGCATGTATCAACGATTATTCCTTTTTTTAACATATGCTGATCTCCATAAATTTCACGTTTACATCTCACCTGTTTTTTTTTTTGTTTTCAATTTTCAATTAAGGTGAAGATGAATCGAAGCCACAGTTCAAATTTTCAAGAGCACCGATCTGGTGAACCAACCACCCGTTTAAGCTGAAAACTTAATCGATTGGTCACTAGCTGGTGGTGACCAATCGATTAGGTTTTCAGCTTAAACGGATGTTTGGTTCTCCAGATCCGTGCTCTTGAAAATTTGAACTTTGGCTTCGATTCACCTTCACCTTAAATATCGGCTGTTCTTCATGCTTTAGAGTGTTCTTGACTGTTGGTTTTGACTGATTTCAATTAGCAGCAAGGACTGATAATCATTCTTTTTCTGGATTGACGTCCCAACTAGGGTAGGGTCCGCTACTCAACTACTCAAGCATTTACTGAGAGCTTTTCTAATAATTTGATTATTTTTACATTTGTGCATCATGCTTTTTATTAGGAGATGATCTGCAACCCGAACCATGAGAAGATAACTTAAGGAATGCGGGTGTGATGTCACAACACCGACGACCTGAAATCTACCTGAATTGAGGTTTACAGAAAACACATACATTCCTCTTGGACTCAATTTCTCTTCGGAACCACCTGATGGTGTTACTTCGAGGAGAGGCTAGTGCATATAGGGTAGAAGCACCGGTTTTGGCCATACGCCAGTTGTAGCCATAGTAGATTATACACCGTTTTACATAGCCAATCAGCACGAAACCTTTTGTGTTCAATAGATCACATTTGCATGATAGAGATACACTCATTTACTTGTCTTCATTGATTAAAACATAAGAAAATCAATTCATTTTCTTTATAATTTTAACTTCCATACACCTAATTTGGCCAGGGTACTCCTAATTTGGCCACTCTCATAAGAAATCAATGTGATTACCCAGTTAAGAAACAAAAACTAAATATCTGGCCGAAACTGGTTCTTGTGACCTATATTGACCAACAAGATTTGCAAAGCAAAAACATAGTTTAAGCTCAGTTCCGATATTCTACATACATAGTATGGATTGAAAGCTTGCATTTGACATATTTGTAGTATAAATAGAGCTTCCAATATAATTTTATTAACACCTTTTCTTAGGCTGACCAAAACCGGTGCTTTTACCCTAGCACTTTACCACATGCAGCAGAAAAAGCCTAGGCAAACATTCTTCGAGGTACGGTTGAAATTCTGGAATTCTGACTGGTACTTGAGAATTTCGATTAGATTTTCAGGAGTTCAAGAATTTCTACCCAAATCTGAAGTGGATGTTGTTTGCATTCTCAGAACTATCGTTACCTAGGAGATTTCTCTAGAATCCTAAAATCGCTGAAACTTTGTATTGTAATCCTAAGACCTCTTTCCAATTTTTCAAACATCTACAGAAAATTTATTAGAACTTAAACCGAAACTGTTCAACTCACTCTATAAAACCTGCAATGCAATTCAACCACACTCATGCTAAAATTTTAGAATACCATACTAAATTTGAAAAGTTATATTGCACTGTCACCAAAATTTTATAACTATAATTCTCCCTGCATTTATGTCAAAATCTCAGATCTCCATCCAAAATCCAGAAATTTCTGAAAGAATCAAAAAGCAATAGGAAACCCTGGAGCGCCTTTAAAAATCCTAGCAATCTTACCACAATCCCTGACTTATTCCCGCATTCCCAAATAAATCTCAAAATACCCACTATAAAACTTTCAAATTTCAACCAAAATCGCAAATTGTAATCGCATATTGAAAATCCTTTACTCTCATGATTCCTGTTTTTCTATTGATGTGACAAAAATATCTTTTAAATCGAAGGATTTCCTCAAAAATTTTCAGAATCATACAATTTCCTACAAAATACTTACCGGTAGGAACTTTACCATACAACTAAAATTTCAATCAAAAAGCAATATAACTTTCGGAATCTAGTAGCTTTCGTAAAAATCACAGAAGTTTCTAGCGAAATATCAAGTCGGTGCCTTTTGAAATCCTAGAATTCCTATAGGAATCTCAGAATCATCGGAATTATTGAACCACCTTGTATAGAGGTTTTTCTGTATTTCTGCCGAACATTTTCTGTATTTCAACAGAATCTTAAGAATTCCTTTTGGAATCCAAACCCCAAGCAATCATATTGAAATTTCAGGATAAATGCTACTGAAATCACAGATTTCCAACCGAACTGCCGTCAAAATATCAGAATTCCTTCAGGAATCGAAAGCTGTTTACCAAAATTCCATCATTCCTTTCAAAATTACCAGTTTTCTTGTGCAGCTGCAGGGTTCTCTGCGAAATCACCCGTCCAGTGTTCCAGAATGCTCTTCAAAATTCCAGAATTCCCACAAAAACACTAGCATTCACAGCTTTCTCACCTAAATGTCGAATACTCCTCATAATACCAGAATTTTGATTTTCACTGAAATTCCAGAACTCCCAATCTCAAAATTCAGAATTCTCAGAGATTATTTTCTAATGTCCGCCATAGAGCTTGAACGCTTTCTGAAGTTTTAAATAAATCTCGAGACTCACACTAGAATCCCATAATTTTCATTGAAAACCCAGAATTTATATAAGAATCCTGAGAGTTGCCACATAATTTGCAGTAATCCCTCTAGAATCCTTCAAAAATCTTATAATTCCATCCATTGAAATCTCAGAATTGCTTTCAGGAACTCCTAATAGAATCACAGATTTCCATCCGGAGTCCCAGGAAACCTAACCAAAATTCCAAAGAATTGTCATCAAATTCATGAATTTCAATCAGAACCCTAAAACTGCCCCCTATATATTTGAGGGTCTAATTCTTCAACATCCTTGTCTAAATCTGAGAGCACCTACCATGAAACCAGAATTTTCACCGGAATTTCCTCTAAAGTCCCGAAACTCTCATAAACACTTAGAACTCCAATTGCAATCTCAATATTCATACCGGAATCTTAGAGTTACCTCTAGTATTTCTTATCGTCAATTGGAAATCAAAATTCTTACCAAAATTCCATTCACAATAAACCAATAAAATCCCAAAACTCAAATCAAAAACCCAAAATTCCATTTGATTCCAATATTATATACAGGAATCGTAGAATATCAACCAGAATACTGGATTTTCTACATGCATCCAAGGAGGATCCCTATTGAAATCCCAGGATTTCCGCTGAAATCCTTGAATTCTTCTGATTTCCAAAAATTCGTATAGTGACCCTAAAAGCGACTATCAGATTGCTAGTAATCTCTTTAAGATCTCAGGATCCACACTCATTTCAAATCACAGAATTCCTAATGGATGCGATAAAAGTTGACATACGAAGCACCTATCGAATGCATCTTTTTGCAGTGATAAGCAAATTTCCTATAATTTATCACAAAAATTCTTAATATTTCAAGCTGAACATAGAGGGGCTGGGTTAGGGGGGATGCGCCGACTTCCAACGTCACCAAATGCATGAGCCCAACGGGTTTCCTGACGAGTCCTGGTTCTTCTTCTTCTTTTTGGCGTTAGATCCTCGACCAGCGAGATTCGAACCCACGACCCTCAGCATGGTCATGCTGAATAGCTGCACGTTTACCGCTACGGCTATCTGGGCCCCGCCCTGGGTCCTGGTTACAGAATTCGAATTGGTCCATATATGACTAAAATACAGCCATTTTCACATGATCACTCCTATACATATCCGGATTTACCGGTGTCCTCTTCCGGGAGAACCATAATGGTCCAAAATGCCTACGTTGGACTAAGTTCATCATGTTGACCAATTTGGAGAACAAGAACCGTCATGGAATTTCTGTTTTCATGATGGTAAGTAAATTAGAATCTATGACAAAAGGTGGAAGGACTAAAGGTCGAAAGGACAGAAGGTCGAAAGACAAAAGGTCAAAAGGACAAAAGGACGAAGAACAAAAAAAGGGACAAGAGGTCGAAGACTTTTTCCAAAGAAGGGAAAATTTTTCACCAAGTGAATCGTTTTCGACCTTTTGTCCTTTCGATGTTTTGTCTTTCGACCTTTTGCCAATTAACCGTATGTATGTATAAGTGCTGGTCATCTTCAATTTTTTGGATGGCACCTGTTACGTCAGAATGTAAACCAGTTAGGGGAAACAAGAGGGATTGTTGTTGCATTAAATATTCCGCACTACAGACCATAGAATCCACTGTGCCTGCGCAAGGCTTAGTTTTATTGGCACAGGTTTGCCTTTTGGTGTAGCAAATTGTCAATGGATCAGGTGTAAAGAATAAGGCAGCGTCCATTTATTACGTAACGCTAAAATTGGAAATTGTAGACCCCCTCCCCCTCCCTCCGTAACGCTTTTTGTATGGAAAATTTCAATTTTTTTTATGAGCCGTAACGCTTGAGCCTATACCCCCCTCCCCTTAGAGCGTTACGTATTTTGTGGATGCCGCCAAAGAACATTGAAATAATGAATGCGAGGAAAATGATTTATAGTTCGCTTCAACTTCAAGCGATTGCTATAAACGTGCATTAAGAAATAGAAGTGAGTGATGTACAGATATATACAACTACAAAGAACAATGAAAGAGACAGGTGTAAGATAAAACGCAGATATACCGAAAGGCCGAAAAATCCAAAGGACAGAAAATACTCAAAAAGGGGTGTTTATGATCTACGTCGTCATTCATGTTGTCCGTTTGTGTGGAAATCAATTTCCTACTTCTTCGTTGGACAGTGCCTGCTTCTCAATTATTAACTGAGAGCTTTCTTTACCAAGGTTACCATTTTTGCATTCGTATATCATGTAACAGGCGCTCTTTGCCCAGGGAGGTCAAGAAAATTTGCATTACGAAAATAAACTAGACTAACCGGGAATCGAACCCAGACACCATCAGCATAGCTTTGATTTGCAACCGTAATCCTTACCACTAGTCTAAGAACATGAGTGGTAACCATGAATATTAAGTTTAAAAAGAGAAAATCAAAGACCAATGTTAAAAACTCGTAGAATATATCACAAGAGTCCCATAAACATAGCTAATCCCATCGTCCCATGCAGAGTGCAGCACACTGATCGAGCCAATTACGGTCTACTTGAGGTGACACGCCAAGAAGTTACAGTAGCTAGCAGCTGATGAACGGCTTGCATCCTTCAAGAGTCGCGGGTCGACCGTAAGTGAAACCCACAAAAAAAATCGTCACACAAGTGTATACTATACGTTACATTTCCTGCTGCACTCGAGATCGAAGAAAAAACACAGAAATTCGGTTAGGCATCCAGACGCATCCAACGTGTCGCGCACATGTGCGGTGTGAGCGTCTAGAGGTGCATTCTACCATCCTAAGATATGTACATTTTCTTTAACTCTTTTCCCCTTGTAGGCGAGAGGAGGCTCTCGAGTCATAATTTGGACATTTTCGAACGGCTTGCATTCTTGCTGGTCCAATGCGTACCCCTCTCCTCAAGTGCACCATGCAACGCGGACAGACGCGGTTTTCTCCGCTTAATCTCTGGAAAATCTCATCGAGACGATTGTGGCCTTTGTTTGTCTATCCATCCATGTGTGTGCCCTTCTGCTGGGCCCACAATAAAGCAAAACCGCAAGGCAACGAAGTGATGCGCTTCTGTGTTTCTGCTCCTCGCACAGTGACGTGCTTCTATGCAAAGGTCGGACAAAACCGAAAAAAAAAGTAAAAAGCTGAAGTATATTTGAAATACGAGAAAATTATTCAAAATGTGAAATTTCGATATCATTTTTTGAAATTTTGTCCAGCTTACCGCCACTGTGTCTCATGATCACTAGAAGCTACGCGGCTTCATCGTCGCCGTCGTCGTCCCATCCATACGTACATACGTGTAATTTATCGCTCAGGCACTTTGGTCAACATATGTTTCCCATTATTCAAGCGGTCAAAAACTGTCGAAAAATAAAGTAGAAAAATCACGACAACGATGACGGCGCATCCCGTCGTTCACGGATCGCGTCTACTACTTGTGCGAGCATTTTTCTTCAATATTGTACGTAATGCTGGGATTGACGACACTTGAGAAGGGTGGGACAACGGATAAACGCATCTCGAGTAGGTGACCAGATGTAGCCAAATGGTATTGAGATTTGGTATCCCTACCGTAAGCCAGAAGATTATGAACCGTGACCGTGACAGATCACAGTCACGGACGAAAGACGGCTGGGTGGCCGACTTTATGTTGAGAATTTGAATATGTTTTCAAAAGTCATCATCCGCTGTCAATGACCACCATGTTGAGAAACACTTGTGAAAATGAGTTCCATTATTTCCTGAAGAAGTGTATGAATTACTAGCAAATTTCTTATAAAATAAAGAGGTAAGAAACAGCTAATGAGACTCCCAAGAAAATCTTATGAACTTTCGTCGGTCATTGCGTTCATAAAAAGAAATGAAAAAAAATCTTTGGCAACTTTTTTTTTTAAATCATGGATATCCGTTATAGTATTTCTCGAAAACTTATTCAAATAGTCTCAAGTCAGAACAGTGAACAAACTTTAGCAATCCTACGTGTTTCCCAGACGAAATTCTACACGTTCCGCTTTTACCCAACTAGATTTTTCACTTTCAGAACGTTTGATTCCGGAATGATAAACTTTTAGAACGTTTGTAATTCCAGAATTACAAAACGGCGTAAGTAAGAATTTCAACTTTCGCAACCCAACCGCTACTTTCACCGCTCTGTTGTATGGAGAGACAAAATGACTTAACCACGAATCAAAACAAAACACTACTTGAGCCGATTTCGAACTGGTAGAAAAACGTCGAAAGTAACTGAATGAAACGGCTTATCATTTTGTTATAATTATTTTTAATATAATAACAGAAACTACCTAGTTTTTGAACGCGAGCTGATTGTATGCAAAATTTAAGCGATGCACACGGCGAAAAAATGTTAACCCGTATAGGCCTGAGTGAAAACAAAAATACTAAAACCCTCACAGCTCAGCGAATTCTGAACGGATTCAAATAATGTTTTGTCAGTATACTGGCACACATATCTAGTTTCTAAAAGTGGCCAGAGGATCTCGGGAATGTTCCTGGGGCGGAAGTTATTCAGGTGGATTACTGGGTCAGGTCGGCTTGAAAGGCCGCTTTACTTATGTGCCCCTGAAGGTAGGCAAATTTCATGTCACAGATAATTTCCGGAATCGACTATAATGTGGCCACTATATCAAGAAATTAGAATAAAAACGCATCAGCACAAACCTTTTGAGAAACGATTGAATTGGATAACCCTGTGTCCCGCATTTGTTTGATCCTTGAAATAACCAATTTCAGGTCCCTGGTACGCCTTTTATTCACGATTAAGTGGTCAATTTGAATATACGCATATGTCAAGCCTATGGGAACGCATTTTAGTAAACTATTGTGTTTGATCTCTACTGTTAGAGGATTGAAACGGTTTAGTTTCCAACAAATCTATAGCCGGTTCTTGAAGGAATTAAGTCCAAGTGGCCACATCCAGTACGTTCTGAACGGTGCAAACATCTTGAATTATATTGTTGAATATCAGATCTCAATGATTTATGCAAATTAAAATGATTGCCATGGCAAATCATTTAAGATGACTTGGCGTGTACCAAAAAGTACCCCTTTTTTACCCGACCTGACCCAGTGACCCACCGGAATATCTCAGGCCTCGGAAACATTTACGAGATCTTTTGGCCACTTTAAGAAACTAGATATGTGTGCCAGTATACTGACAAAAAATTATTTGAATCCGTTAAGTATTCGCTGAGCTGTGAGGGTTTTAGTATTTTTGCTTTCACTCAGGCCTATACGGGTTTAAAAGGTGATTCATTTTAAAACAGTTTCAGAAGACAGGTTATGATTCTTCCTAATCTATTTTCTCAAAACCGTATGAAAGTTACTTTCGTCGATTTGAAAAAGTAATCGAGATTTGTTTAGACCAAGTCAATAAAGATATTTCTAAAATCCCTGATCATATGTTAAAATCGAACGTTTCGTATTTCATAAAAATGTTGTGGAAAATAGAAAGCATGTCAATAAATCAAGTCACAAGCGTTTTGAAATTCGTATATTACTTTTGGCTAGCCCTGCACTTAGCCATTCCAAAGAGAAGATATGTTTCCTGGTGAAGATGATTCTAATGATCACCCTGGTATATTGTCAAGGATAAAACATATTAATGATTTCAAATGCTTCATTTGCATTTCTCACTCCTATTACTGTTTGAATGATTATCTTGAAATATTGTATGGAACATAACACTATAAAAGTACATAAATCTGAAACGTTAATTAACTAAGATTTCTATGCTAAATGATGGATATAGTTATCGGTTCAAACCCTGTAATGATACCGTTTTGATTCTAAGTGTCCGGATGCTTCGAATTACAGACACCGAACTTTAATCATCCAAAAAATATGTAAAAATGATGAATGATGAAAAAACCGAATTAAGTACTATACCATTTAATTCCACTAGAGTTCAAATGGTATAGTACTAATTTCGTTTTCTACTTATAGGTAATCTACTAAACAGCTCGAAGATTTATTATCATCCAAAAAATGTTTTTTCAACAACTTTTATGCATGGAGAATGTAGAAATCGTCAGAATTATAGATTGTATGCGAAAAAATCGGAATTTGGTCCAAAAACGCTGTGAAAAAGGCCAATGTCTAGCTTCCTGAGGAGGAAAGAATAACTCACAATAACTTATACATACCATATTTTGGTATCATACCATAATTAGGTATTGTTCAGCTGTCAATACCTCATTTTGGTATTATCATAGTATTGAAATAAGAATGTTTAAAACAATTAAAAATACTTCATTTTGGTATTCAATAGCTATTGAAGACTGTTGGGGGTTTTGAACTACTATTGAAAAAAATCACTTTTATATGAAAATCCATCATGTATTATTTAGGTATTGCCTGATTTTATTATCAGCTTGGTATTTGTAGAATATGCAGAAGGTATTATTTGAGGTATTTTACCTCTTATGCAGGGCTCATTCAGGCTGAAGGTATTGGAAATTATCTGTTATGGAATACCTCAGTTTGGTATTCAGTAGTTATTTTCTTCTGGGGTTTCGAAGCGTCCGCCAATTCGATGCAGCACGGTATATGATGATGCTGCAGCAATAAACAGAAGCAAAGGCAGCAAATCCAACTATTCCGGAATAGAAAGCGCCTCCTGGAAGAGTAAGAGTGCAAAGAGACAGAGCAGCTGTATCGTTCTAAAGGTGAAGATAAATCGAAGCCAAACCTAAAATTCTCAAGAGCACGAATCTGGAGAAACAGACATCCGTTTGAGCTGAAAACTAAATCTATGGGTTACTAGCTGGTGGTGACCAATCAATTAAGTTTTCAGCTCAAACTGATGCTTGGTTCTCCAGATTTGTGCTTTTGAAAATTTGAGCTTTGGCTTCGATTCATCTTCACCTTAAGAAACGCGCAAGTTCTATAGAATTTCATTTTCATCGCGTAAAGGCTTATTAGAATAGGCCTGGGCAGGTTGACTACGTGTCTGCACCGATTGAAAGCCAAGATCTGGGATTCAGAACAGCTACCGGAAAAGTGCTAGAAGGAAGTAGTATACCTAACATTCCAAATAGGTGACAAGTTAGAATGTGAGAATTGTCGAGCGATTACTATTTTAAACGCAGCCTTCAAAGTGCTTTCCCAGTTTACTTCCGTCGTTTATCGCCGCTAGCATGCAGATTTGTTGGAGGTTATTAAGGTGAAGATGAATCGAAGCCAAACCTAAAATTTTCAAGAGCACAAATCTGGAGAACTAGACATTCGTTTAAGCTGAAAACCTAATCGATTGGTCACTTACTGGTGGTGACCAATCGATAAACTTTTCAGCTCAAACGGAAGTTCGGTTTTCCAGATTTGTGCTCTTGAAAATTTGAGTTTTGGCTTCGATTCATCTTCACCTTAAACCAGTTTTGAAGACTGGCGATCGACATCGAACCAAGTCTTTTTGTTTCGGCAAATCCTCCAAAAGTGTCGCGAGCATCAAATTCCCATCGATTTCGAAGCGGCGACTATGATACCACCGAAGAGCTATGGAACATTATAAACTGCGGGGCACGATTTTCAATAAATCCAGCTAGATTGTCTGTCTCATTGATGACGTGGACACTGCTTGAAGAACATTTCAGGTGGTTGCTGAGCAGAATACCAGGCTGAAACGAGAAGAAGTAAGGGTTGGATTGAATATGTCGCTAAATACGTCGATGACGAAATATCTGCTGACTGGAGGGACCAAGTGCAATAGAGCTGGCATTGTCAGACGTGTGATGCTTTTATCATCCCGGATAATTGGTATCATCGGTTAACAACTGCGTATCATTGCAAGAAGTCGGACTCCACAAGGCCTTGCGATCTGATAAACTTTATGAGGCGATTTTCATAAATTTCGTAGCTTGGATTGATATAACTTGTTTGCGATTTTTTCTCATATCGCTCTACTAAGTTTATATTTGTAAATGTTTATGTTGACTACTCTGATTGATCCAGTAGAAAAAATCCTTCACGTTTTTTTTTTAAGAACTACTGAGAAATATCCCTTGTAATTCTTCCACGAACATTTCAGGTATGGTATTCAATCATGTGTCTTGAGGGATTCCTCTGAGAATTCCTATGGTGATTTCTTTATGATATATTTTCGTTTTTTTTTTTCAGTGCTTTCTCCAAGAACTGCTTTCTTGCTGGGATTCCCACGGAAAATCATTTCAGAGATTAGTAGTTATTATTCAACCAATTCTTCCTGTAATTTAGACTTTCTAATCTTACCAGAATGTTTTTCGGAGTACATCGAATTGTTTGGAAAATCTCTTAAAATATTCAGTCAGAGAATGCTTTGAATTTTTTTTTTTTAAATTTCTCCATTCTACGTACATAAAATATCTAAATACCAATTGTTAGTTTAAAAATATCATCCAGTGGTTTCCTAATTATTTGTTAAGGACTTTTTGGAAGAACATTTCTACAATAGTATAAAAATTCTAGGAGTCTCACCTAAATTGTCTTCTAAATCACTAATCAAGGATTCTTTCCAAAATGTTTACAAAGAGTTCACTAGTTCATCTACAGTTTTTCCAACTTTGTCATTGAGGTTAGTTCACGTCGAACGTAAACTAATAAAGAAAAATCTGTTTTGACCGTCAGGGGCCATTCAACAAGCCCACAGTGCTTACGATACCACACCACTGACCGACGCACTGATATCTGCTCTGCTGTTGACGAGAGGCTGCTTACGTTCGACATACTGTCCATCCAATGCAATAAAACACTGTTGTAGAGAAGTACGGTGACCAACATTACTACCATCTAGTCAACCGTATAAGCATGAGTATACGAAACAGAGGAGTTTTTCTACAAAGCGATACTCCCATTTATATATCTTTTCATCAGTATGGATCATCAGCACAATCTGCTTGTGCTCCGCGCGCTCACTCGTTGTGTCATATCCTTCGCTCACAGATCGGGACGGGTACATTGATCAGCTTTAGTGTACATAGTGTACACAAGTTTAAAATATATTATGAAAGTGCAATTGTTTCGTTGTTTGTTGTAATAAATGTGTCCCTTGGCCATGAGTATGGCCAGCTATCTCCGGCGCCAAAAAAATTTTCCCTAAAGTTTTTCTTCAGATACCATTGAGAAATCATTCAAAAAATCTCTCGGAACTTCTTCAAGGACAAATTGTAAATTTCGCAGCAAAAACTATCCAGGACTTCATGCAAAAAAAACGGTAAATGATTCTTCCAGGTGTTGCTCTATTTATGCTGTTGCTAGGAAGCATACCACAATATTTTCACAAGCATTTAAACATAAAAATATGGGGAAATATTTACGCGATTTTACAGAGAGAAGTTCTCTGTAGTTTCCCCTGCATACCTTTAAAACTCTCTAGAAAATAATACAGTGGGATTCCGTTTTTGGCATGCTCCATTATTGGCACCCCCGATTTTGGCAACAGAATGGATCCGTTTTTGGCAACATTTTTGAAAACCATTAAAATTTGTAAATATCTGTTTGTCTTTTGTGTTAGTCATTTGAAAAGCAAGTCAGCTTCACGCATATCGCATTCCAGAGCTCAATTTTCATTGATATTCCCCCAAATTGGACCAACTGCTACCGTACGCGCCTATTTACTTCTAAAATGCCGTGTGCTTGCAATGTTTCATAAAATCATGAATCTCTATGAGTATCTCAACTAGAGTTCCAATTTTTTTTCTCAGACATTCACGCTGTATGACCAGCCCACGTGAGTATGCCGCTAGGTGATACACATTCTTCTTCGACAAAAAGACATTCTTCTTAGACAAAAAGTCTATGAGTTTCTATCATAAATTTTGTCTCGCCTCTTCAGCTAACTTTTTCTTTTATTGTGGAATTACATGCATAGTGTTTGTAAAAGCAACCCTAACGATAGAAGCAAGCCAAACAAAAAGTCGAGCCTCTTGGCTTTTTATATGACAATACCTAGATAAAAATAAATGACTCACAAAGGCAGCTTTATACGCTGTTTCACCACCATGACACATGCAAACACAGTCAAAACTGCACTTTATTTTCAATAATGTAATTAAACCGTGCGATGAATACGATAGAGACTCTGTTTAATATTAGACATTTGAAAAAACGATTCCATGTTGTTCAGGCTGGAGTATAAAGCGTGCCATATCAAGATTTTAATAAGGCATGCGGGCCACATGGATCAAAATGTTGCTAATGCTATCTTGGTGATCCTTAGCTGGGTCTATATGCAATATGTAATATGTTCTGAATTTGTTTATCGGCATATCGGTCTATTTTGCTCGAAGTAAGAGGGAGCATGGAGAAGAAAGCAAATGAATACTAGATGGATAGGTACCGTAAGGAAACGGCGAGAAAAATTGGATTAGATGTTGAAGAGGGCATGCCATATGAAACAGTATTACTTGAAAAGTCCTTCCTTCCCAGTAAACACATGATCGTAAATAATAGCATATAAGAGTACAAACGTGGAAGTGATATACGTACATTTTGCATGCAGCCTTATGGTATATGTGCGTTTATAGCCTCCACTTTTGTACTCTTATGCACAATCATATACGATTGTGTGTTTACTGGGTTGTGGCTAACGTCCCGGCCGGCTGTCTTGGTAGTGTCATTCTCAAAACACACCCAAGCCGTTCCCATAGGGGACGTTAGCCCCAAGGAAGGACGTTTCAAGTAAAACTGTTTCATATGGTATGCCCTCTTCAACATCTAATCCAATTTCTCATTTTATATAAGATACCATACTATGCAAAGAACATAATTTTGGAGAGCCATTTTCAATTGATCGAATATTGTCAAATTTGGTAGCAAAAGCGATAGCCTTTAGACCACCAATCCCGTCATTGTTAAATTTGATGCATGGACTTGAAAGACAAACTTTTATGTTATGTTCATTGAATTAGAAAAATCTATTGTGCTACTTTTCCCCGAATGTCGTTTCTCCGAATGTCGGTTCCCCGAACGCCAGTTCCCCGGATGACCCGTTTCCCCGAATGCCATTTCCCCGAATGACTCATTTTTCCGAAAAGTGTAGCAGTTCAAATAGGTACTATAATAGTTTTCAGTGGCAGGATGGTAAATTAGAAAGAACGATAAGCAATCAAAAGATGGAGGTATTTGATTATGGTACATCAAGTAACAAATAATCAACGAGAGAATACGAACCGGGACAATCGGCGAAGACCACAGTGACGGAAAGGGACTAGCGATTGGAAGCTCGGTACGTGGAACTGTATTTGGTTATTCTCGACTATACACATGTTTCCAAAAATGCTGAGGACGGTAATCCTCGTTTGAAACGCCAATCAAATAAAGAAGGGTGCATATCAGATGTGCTGGTTCACCTCCTGAAATGTATAAAGTTATGACAAATATGAGTGCCAAATACTTTTCGGGGAAATTGAATATTCGGGGAAACGACATTCGGGGAAAAGTAGCACAATCAGAAAAATCATTATGTTTTGTAACACCCAGAACTTTTTTGTTAATAATGAAAAGTATTGTATTTCTGTACTCTTTAACTTTTTTACGGAACTGTCCAGTTCTAGAATAAAGGTCACTTATGCGATTATTGTTTTCACACGGCCTTTGTATGGAAATAGTATGCATAAATCATATAAAACATCATTGAAGATACTTCAGTCATCTAAAGTGTGTGGAGCGTCTGTCACAATTAACATGACAGATCTATAAATTTATAGCATAGGAAATCCGCTTCGAAATGGACCATTTGGAAGTCTGGCCATCATTTGGATCCATAATTATGATGTGATGACGTCCAAATAATATTCTTGAAATTGAAAGAAAATGGGTTCCGATTTTGGCGAGGTTCCGTTTTTGGCAACTGAAAATTTTGATTTTGTTGCCAAAAATGGAATCCAACTGTATTTAAAAAAAATCCAAAGATGCCTGCCTAAGAAAATAAAAATGATCTAATATTCCTACATTTCTAGCGGAATACGTTAAACTGTTCTATCAAAAACTTTTCCACGAAAATATTCAAAAATTTTCCAAACGATTAAAGAATTATATTATTATTTTCTCTGTGATATAGTCCAAGGATTCTTCCGCAAAATTTGCTAGAGGTTCATCCAAATATTTTCCAGAATTTATTTTCTTCAAACAGCATTTTCAAAGAAATTTTTCCAAACGCTTCACTGAAGGATTTTGCAATTTAGATTTTTTGCATATTAGAACTTTCTTAAAAAAATTCTCCAGAAATTCCATTGCATATTTGTATAGGTTCTAGATTTTTTTTCTCCAGGAATGTCTCAATATTTTTTAGGGATTTCTTTACAAATTACTCTGTAACCATATCCAATAAGTATCAGATTTCAAGAGTTACACAAGCTTAACATTATGAAAGAACTTTCGAAAGCTTAAATTGACGTTGAAAAAAATACTAAATTCCTGTCGGAAAATTCAAGAATTCAACGTAGAGTTTCTGAAACTTTTTGACAAAATTTTTACATGAAAAAAATCAAAAATTTTCGTTTTTTAAAAGTTTTGGAACCAAAAGGCCATTATTTTACCGGCGCACACTGTAGGTCTTAGCGCAAATTTGCAGCGACGGATGTTCTTTAGTTTTTGAGATATATATTTTTGAAATTTAAAAATCACAATTTTTTCCACATAAAATTTTCTGAACTTTCAAGAAAAAATGAGAACAGCTATAGCCCCTTTAAACCCGAGGCTTTTAAAACACGAAAAAACAGAAATTTGTTTTTCATGTAAAAAAAACATTTTATGTGAAATTTTATATTTTCCTTGAATAGTTAAAATCTTAAGCTTATATTTTGTCCAACAAAATTGAAAATCGTTCAAGCGGTTCAAAAGTTATGAAGTCCTAAAAAAATTGCGATATCGCTATTTTTCTGGTCACCCTATTTCGGAAATGGTCACCCTAATCAAAAAATCAAAAAACACGTGTATCTTTATTTCGGATAAAGAACAAAATACCAAATTTTCACGGTATTCGGTGACCCATTAAATCGGTTTTTCATGGAATGGCTGAATATATGCTATAATTGTGCCATAATAATGTAAATATTTAAGGCTAAGTAGCCCGTCATTCGTTTTGGCAACGATGATGACTTTTAGCTTGCATTTCAAAGTGATAAAACTCGGTGTTGATGGTTTATATTGACTTGAAAAAGAATCACTGTACGCACTAACATGCATAAAGTATGCTGATACTTTTTTAGCGCTGTCAGTGCAAAACCAACTGATTTTCTTTGATTCGAAATCGTAGGATGAATTAGAACAATCATCAACGAGGCGTACAAATTTCAATGACGGCCTACTTCGCCTTAAAGGAATATCCTTACAAATTTCTTTTAGAATATCTTAATAAATCTCCCCCCTCTAACCAGTTATTTGAATACTTCTCCAAAGTTTCCTTCACTGCTATGCTAATTTTGGAAACAAAAGTATCCATGGGGTTTGTTAGCAAATCTCTCCTGAAGATTTGATTCGTAGATTATTCTTGCATAATCCGCTTCAAGAGTTTCCAGAAAATGAAACAGAAGAATTTCTGACGCAAATTGTGATGTATTTTGGTAATATTTCAGAAGGACTTTAGATAAACTTCGCGAAAAAGTTTGTAATAAATGTTTTGGGTAAACTGCTTGAAGGAATTCACAGTGGATTTTTTAAAGAATCGTTTAGCGAAATATCTCAGTATGAGGTTGGAATGATTCTATATTTTTTTGGATTTCTTTATGCTTAAGTATTTTTTTTAGTTGAATCGGGAAACATATTCCGGAATTTATTTGTGGCTAAAAGTTAGACATAAAAGGAATGTTTGTGCTCCAAAAGAAATTTTGTTGTACTTATATTCTTCATGAAATATCGAAAAGAAGCTTCAAAAAATTTGCTGCAAATCTGTTGGAAACTAGTACAATGTTTTTTTTTTATTTCTTAGGAAATTAAAATATAAGTTGTCTTAGAAAAATGAAGTTCACAGTTAGGATAATATAACTTTAAAAATTGAAGTTAAAGATAATGTTAGTTAATGTATTGTTTCTCTCATTCTCATAAGGGAAATCATCATAATCGGATATCTCAAGTAGATCATTCTCCAAAAATATGGGAAACCATAATATAAATAATGAATATGTTTATATTTATATATGAAGAAAACATTTGAAACAGTATACTTTGCAATTTTCAGAAAACACGATTTTTGGGAACCGAATTTCCAGGACATTGATACAGGTATTTTTTGCAGTGGAAATGTAAAAAAGGCGCTTGTCGCACTCAACAACATGCTGGTTTTAGCGATAAGAAATCGAGCGACAGCCGGACGTGATTCACAGAAGTCAGAACCACCACGCTGGTGCTGTGTACGACAAGTGAGATTTTTTTCCGCTATTGATGTTTAAATTTAAAAAAAACCCTAACTACTGAAGATTTTATTTGTAAATATTAATAATGTTAATTGATTCAAAAGATTTTGTTTCACGTAAAAATCATGTATAGGTAATTTTGGTTTTCTTTTTTTATTTATTTTCATCCAAAATTCTGGGTGGATGGTAATGATTCTGAGGGGGGCTGGCACCCCTGGCCACCCTGTTCTTACACCAATGATTGTGGCGCAGGTCATGTCTAGAAAGACGTAGCGCCATCAGAAGTGAAAGTAAGTATGGTTCAACAGGTATGTGTCAAGTAAATAATATGCAGCTTTTGCATAACATAACGGTTTCTTCACGAACAGTTCAGGGAGAGCTGTAGAAAGATTTTTTCACTAGTTCCTCCAGGACTCCTTGAGAGAACACCTAGACCTCACCTAAGGCTATGCGAGCTTTGTCACATGTGATCATAACTTGATTTCACAAAAATATCATTGATATTGTTGAGCACAAACAAAAGATTTAAGTTATGCGCTCTCAAGATAAACATTCGAAAAGCTCATTGATTTCAATCACAAATCAAAGTTATTGCAATTCGCCGTTCTTTTCCAAACAGAATAAACAACAAAAACTACGATGAAAAATGGTATCGATTACTAGTTCGTACAATTTAATATCCACTACCCATAAATTTCTAAATAATAACGATCATGACGATGATTATGATTTTCTTTCTCGTTGTTAAATGATCATTAGCCGACTTTACCTTTGCGTGGAGAGTTCTCTTCGTTTCGAACAGAAAAAGTAAAACCCACCCGTAGAAGACACCGGCACAGAACTTCTTGTCGACTCGCGCTCCTTAATCCAATGTATCGCACCTATTTCCCAGTTCCACTGCACTTCACCGCAGACACGAGATACACTTGAACCTAGTTTTACGAAGTATTTTTTTTCTTCACGGTTATTCTTGCATAACTGATGATCTCGCCTTAAAAACCATTCATCAGTATGATTCAAAATAATACTTTCTTTACTTAACTTCTTCTTCTTGGCATTACGTCCTCACTGGGACAAAGCTTGATTCTCAGCTTAGCGTTCTTATATTCCACTGTTATTAACTAAGAGCTTTCTTTGTCAAAGTTTCCATTTTCGCATTCGTATATCGTGTGGTAGGTACGATTATACTTTATGCCCTGGGAGTCAAGGAAATTTCCATTACGAAAAGATCCTGGACCGACCAGGAATCAAACTCAGACACCTTCAGCATGGCTTTGCTTTGTAGCCGCGGACTCTAACCACTCGGCTAAGGAAAGTGTACGACTAATGCTCTGTGTCGTAACTGAAAATTATTTATTGACAATTACACTTGTAGATCCTAAAGCCTATATATTACACCAGATGATTGAAGGGTTTTATTCCAGGAAAATTTCGGCATTGTAGGTATTTATCCATGGATTTTTGCGGATGAACTAGAAAATCTGTTCTACTCATCTAATTTGAAGAAATGACTCAACATACGAACCCTCGATCTATCTTGTAAGCTGAGGTCCTACTGTACCAGTCTCGATCGTGGCCTAACCATCCGGCCAGCGGTTGTGTTGGTGGTAATGATTATTGCTCAAGTACCTCCGAGATTTGCAACGACTCCGCATGTTTGTATCTCATATATCACTGCAGCAGACATCCATCCACCTTCACCCGTCGTCGCCGATGTTCTCAAGATGACGATGCTCGTTTTGTGCAGATCTTTAGCACTTCAGTTCCTAAGCCCATTTAGTAGTCCGGATGGGATACAAAAGTGAAGCTTGCACCAGGCACAGCCTACACTTGTTTTCGATCTAGGTGTAGTGGCTTTTGCTGCTGGACGGTATCTTCTTGCGGCGGAAAATGGAAAGCAAAACAACTCCGCGGACAGTCCACGTAGGTTTTTCACTTCGATATCGCAAATGATATTAATATTAATAGGCTAATGAAGCTTAATCACTCATTACGGTTATGACTCTATTTCGTATTATTGTGCATTCTGCTTTCATCCAGAGCGAGTTCGGCACCGCATGGGATGAGAAAAAAGTGATCTTAGTGGCGATCGCTGATGATCGATTTCGATTGGCTGTTTATGCTGGTGTAAATGGATAGACCATGCTGTGAAGTTGTAAACGTGCCGGAAATTGTGTGATCATACATGCGAACAGCATCTATTGAAAAAATAAGAAATTATATGTTTTGGTAAATGACAGTCGATAATTAAATAAGTGTAAAAGATTCTTTTTGATTACGGAAGTAAGGGAATCTGGAGTAATATGCACCCTTGAGGCTTGGTATTGCTCATCTAAACATAAGAAAAACATTCTACATTGGTTTGGCATGAAGGCCTGAGTGTTAAATTAAAAAGCTTCAATTTTCAACCTATATTGTTAGAATAATCCAAAGTTATCTGTCAAATCGTACACTTTAGGTTAATTATCAGAACTCCAAATCTGAAAGACTTCCTGTAAGAGCTGATGTTCCCCAAGGCAGCATTTCGGGACCAATATTATACAATATTTTCACATCTGACTTACCTGAGTTACTTCAGGGATGTCAAAAATCCTTGTTTGCGGATGACATAGGCCTCTCCGCCAAAGGACGAAGTCTGCGTGTCATCTGTAGTAGATTGCAAAAAAGTTTGGATATATTTTCTTCACACTTGCAAAAATGGAAGATTTCTCCTAATGCTTCCAAAACTTCCAAAACTTCCAAACGAATAATATTCCCACATTAACCAAAAACTTTCTATTTGGAACCTTTAAATAGAAATGTTATCACGATGAGAGGGTTCCCAATATATTTATCAACTGAAATCAAGTATGTAGGGCTAATGCTAGATACAAATTTAACTTAATAAAATCACATTAATGTTGAATGCCAAATAATAAAGAATGTATGTATCCACTCATGTCCAGGAAATTGAAACTATGTCTTTATAACAATCGTTCGATATATGAACAATTCTCTAGGCCAACCATCTTGTAGGCTGTACCAATATGGACTAGTTGTTGTAATATCAAAAAGAATAACAAAATGAAAAAAAAAATTAGGTATTCTTCGGTGACTTAGCCTAATTGATTGATTGATTGAATTTGGTCCAAAAGATTATAGGCTTGAGTTCATAAGCGTAAAACCTGCTAATACTTCCATTGAAATTCACTCAGAACGAAACATCCGTTCGCTTGAACCATAAATTTCAAGTTCATCATTTACACCTCGTCCACGGAGTATACCATGCTACCACTCAACTCCACCACGGCGACGGCAGTTCATCACAATGCAATAAACCTATCATCATCGTTGTTTCACTCTCACTTTTGCGTGGCAAGTTATGATATCTCGCGCCACAGCAGCGCGGACCAACGAAACGACGACGCGCTGCATTCCTAACTAACCATCATCCACTTCGGCAGCGCGCGATGATGGTTACGCGATTTCGCGACCTTATTCTTATCCCGGCCGGAACCGACGGCAGCCAGCGAGAGGCTCAAGGAAAGAACAAAAATACCATCAGGAACAGTTGCTGGTGGCGGTGGACAGGGTAAAATGGCCCAAAACGCCACTTTGAGGATTTGTGTCGTTTAACCGCAATCAGATCAACATTTTAGGGCCATTCGATGGACTTAACAATATTTGCTAGCTATATTAACATGGAAAATTTCCAAAAACTGGATTACCTACCTAATGAGATTACATTACTAAATGGATAGGGCAGATTGTCATTTATTATGGAAAACAAAGAGTAGAAAACCAAGTTTCTCTATGAGTACCGTTTTAATTCATATTACGGGCACTTAAGGCATCAGTAAAGTAAAACCAATCAAAAAACCCTATGAATTGAATCGTTCTATATGAGACCTTAGCGTAATCGGGCCTTGCAAACACTTAAATTTAAAGTGGTGGGTAAAGATGTGGATTCCACATCTTGAATTAACTTTAATAAATAGAACTGAGTGGCCTCTTCATGATTCTTATTCCGGACACAACCACACTTTTGCTTCATGTTCCGGACACTTTGATTCAAATTCCGAACATCTCTTTCAAAACACATTTAGAATAGTCCAATCATTAATTAAACTCACTAAGCCGTTAGAAAGACGTCAAAACTAGTTGAGCGTTATAAATGTTTAATGGATTGCTATAGAAAATGTTTATTGAAATCATTTTTCAAATTGGGGACTTGCTAACGGCATAATTTGAAACATTTCGAGTGGAATTGTTCCACTCACAATTGAATGTTCGGAATTTGAAGCTGTCCGGGATTGGAATCATAACGGTATGTGCTTTTGCATGGAAACGTTTACTCGTTAATAAAATCATAAGAAAGCATAGGACGTTCTAGGAATGATTCAATTTGTCGAGTTATTCTTTCCTATCAGGGTTGCACTGACAGTGCGTATTGGACCATGTTCTCCTCTACTTACCGTTCGGTTGGATTCCCGTACTGATGGTAATCATCACCGTCATCATCGTCGTCGCGCGGTACCGGCGTCTTGTCGGCCAATTGGTGTTGCCCAAAGTACACTACCGAAGTATACTACGGCAATGCCTTTAACCAACGCGCATATAATCGCGACTCTTCTAGAGTTAACACTTTGGCCGGAACACGGAGGGGTCAGTTTGTCTTTTAAACTTTCAAATAGGATGACTTCTTATTTAATCAGATCTATAATCGTAACTTTAGTTATTTTTCTAAGATTTATCAACTAGGTTCCCTCCTACACAATCTGATTAAAATATTTTCTATTTATTAATGAAAGAAAGGCCTTGAAATACGTAGTGATAATCGTACAGCCATTCACTCAGACTATGCTGACGATCATTTAATGTTCTTGTCTATGTTTTTCTATTGCTCTACGTGGTCAACGCTATCGTACGCCGACTAGTAATCGATGAAAAAATGTTGTTGTGTAAGGATCTGCTGTTAACGATATTTTTGAACGATTTGCCGAATAGATAAGATCTGGTTTCAATCAGAGTTGCACAATATCGGTCAAATCAGCTGATAGCTGATGGACTAAAACTATCAGTATCAGTTGCGAACTATCAATTTCACTTGGATCTGACAACCAACAGCTGTGATGCGACATTGCACTCTAGATCACAATCACTGCAGAATGAGTGATCACGTGGTAATTACCCACGCTATTAGTGTTTTTCAGTGACCAACACACAGTTTCAATCCGTCTGCAGCACTGTCAAGAATATAGTACTGATAAATTGCCATTTTATGTGCTTAATTTAAGGCTAAACTTGAGCCATCAGTGATATCCATAGTCTATCGCCATCAATGCACTGGTGATGGAGTAGAGAGCATGATGTTGATGTGATATGGAATGATCCGAATTGTATGGCAGTCGGCCTGTACAAATCAGCAAATTTCAAGCGTTGATAGTGACAGCAAGCAACTCTGGTTTCAACCTGGGAGGGAGAAACCAATACAAAATTTCTGTACGTCATAGTGAGCCGAGATTCCGCTGTCACGAACTGTCACTGTAAGCCCAGATCTCAAACATTGGACTAACATGAAAAAAGCGCGTAACTTATTAAAACACATTTTCGTATTTTTTCAAAAGTGTAAAAAATCGAAAGAAAATCATTTCATGCACATAACGCAAGTAATGTCACGTGAGCACCATTTAATCTGATTGAACATAAAGCATTGAAAAACGCACCGTTCTACTTTATTCAATGAAAATGAATATTTAGTGCATAGAAAACTGTGGCCCTTTTTTCATGTTTGTCAGGAAAGATCGAAGGTGCACAACAAATCGAAACTACCGATTTTCTCGAAGCCTGCCTTGATTGTTGTTGGCAAGCTGGAATTATCTTGCAGTTCAAAATAACGTTGTCTTATATTTCGTGTGTAGTATCGGTGCCTCCCTCCCAGGTTTCAACCAAACCTTTTTTAGATATTGCTGTGTGCATTTGAAATGCAAATATCAAATGCGGGAACACCAAATGCGGTAAGATTTTTCCCAAGAAATGCGATGTCAAAGATAGATTTTTCTTGCTAGGTCGGCCTTGATTTATACAATCGTTGCTAGGTGTCCTTTGATTGTTTTGTGTTTCCGCATTTGAAGGACGTTTGGTGAAGATTTGCATCTCAAATGCGAACGGCAATACATGCTCCATCTACAAGAAAAGGGGTAGTTGGTTGTGAAAACTTCCGAATAATCGTCATTTCAAATATCGCCAACAAAGTGTGTTCCTAGATCATCTTTCGTCGTTTGTCACCCATTTCTTCCACTTCTCTGGTAGCTATTCTATTTCCCAGGTTGTGTCTATGCAGACCATTTGCCAGCCTCTCTTTTATGAGTTCAGCCCCGATATTGTATTTGAGCTAGTGAATGGTAGCCTTAAGTAACCTATCTCAAAGAGGGGGTTATCGTCCGCAAGACTGACGTAGACATGTCCTCTGTACACCAGCATTGCTTGCGCTTTATACTCCTCGTCAACATATTATTAGATATCTGTTCCATGATCATGGTAGCAGAATTCCAGATCTTGAGACCCATCGATAGAAAGTCCAACGTACAGAACACCTTAGCCGAAGACGTCAATATTCAGAATCAAAGATGATTCTCAACTTTCAATGATCCTATTGAGTACTATCAGAATATCGTCTGGGATCATAATTCTTTTTGTATCGCGAGCCAAACCTCAAAACACTTTTGTGCGGCGGGCCAATGAAGAATTTTCAATTTTTTTGGTAAAGTCAAATAAGAGTTATATAAGTATGAAATATATATGATAATAAATCTTCGAGCTGTTTAGTAGAATACCTATAAGTAGATGAAAAAACCGAATTTAGTACTATACCATTCAATTCCACTAGAGTTAGTCCACTCTAGTGGAATAAAATGGTATAGTACTAAATTCGGTTTTTTCATCTACTTATAAAATATATATTTGTTACTGTGATAATTTTGCAAAATATTCTTTGAAAATTGTGCTCACAAGTAGGTATGAATCCATTCTTCTACCTGAAATTTCCGTAATATTCTGCAATGTAGTGTTGTTTTAAAATCCTTTCATGAATTTTCTAGCAGTCCCCGATTTCAAGCGAATCTAGTAAAATTTTCGTGAGAATTAATTTAGAACTCTAAACTCAAAAGTACCTTGTTCTACAATCTAAAGAATTATGTCCTGTTCAGACTCTGGTGTTTCAATTTTCGAACAATTTCAAACGCGTATTTAAATTTATTTTCGCTTATAGATGCACATAATTCAATACAATATGCTTAAATTTTCTCGGTTTTCATCGATTAGGTATCACTTTGATCAGTTTTTATACTGATTTGAGCCTTTTTAAAATGGGGGAGATCCTCCAGTACCGGACACTTAAGCCACTAAATTCATAATTCGAAAAATATTGATTTTATGGGCTCGTGTTACCCATTTATGATAAATGTTATCATTTTTATAGTGTACAAAAATAAATTTGAAAATATAAATATGAATTTTGATGTTGCATTTTGATGATGAGTTTTAGTACCAAATTGATCGATCTCGAAAGGTGGCACCCAATACCGGACAAGATCTGGAAATGCCTCGAATTCTGTAAATTTGAACATCATCGAATGTGTACACTATAGGAATAGTTAATAATTACCAATTCAATGCATTTGCTACATTTACAAGAATAATTTGATTTTTTCTTAGTTTGCAAGATGCCTATCAAAAAGCTCTTTCAAATATGATGAAAATTAGCACATTTTACGATGTTGTTCTGAATGTTCATTATTCTTAATTTTATTGCATATTTGATACCATGATCGACGGAACCCATGAAAAATGAAAGTATTCTGAGACACTGATGCAATAATTAAGGTACAAAATACATTCGATCATGCTTGCGAGATCCAAAGTATTTTTTCATATTCAAAATATTTACTAAATTATTTAAGTTGATACGTCATTTTTTTAAGATTTTCAAACTTTTCTACTTTTTTTAAAAGGCATGCATATTTCAAGGATGTGTTATTCTATGCAATCATTAGTCTAAATAATAGCTTTCATTTCTACTAATACACCATCTTGATTGGACCATGATTTCTCAATGTTTCGGCTTTGTCCGGTATTGGGTGCTGTCCGGCACTGGGGGATCTCCCCCTATATCTAGTTTCTATAAATGGCCGGAGGAACTCAGGAATACTCCTGTAGCCGGAGTTATTGCGGTAGGTCACTGGGTCAAGTCGGGTAGAAAAAGACGATTTTTTGCGGACATGCCAAGTAATCTTTATTTATTTCCAATGGCATTAATTTTACTTTGCATAAATCATTAGGATCTGATATTCAACATTATAAATGAATAGTTGCCGGTTCTTCAGGACATTAAGCCCGAGTGACCACGTCAAGTACACTCTAAACGGTGCAATTAGAGTGTACTAGACGTGATCACTCGGGCTTAATGTCCTGAACAACCGGCTCTAGATTTGTTAAGTATTAAACCGTTTCAAATCTCGTAAAGTGTAGATCGAACATAATACTTCACTAAAATGTGTTCCATAAGCTTGACACAGATGTTAGGATACAAATTGTGCACTTTATTATAAATTTGAAGCATCCTTGGGATCCGAAAATGGTCATTTGTAGGATAATCAAATGCAGTTGACATAATTATTCAATTTAATAGAGTATCAGAAGGTTTAGGCTGATGCGTTTTTCTTAAAACTCCTTGATATAGTGGCCACATTATAGCCGATTCTGGAAATTATCTGTGACATGTAATATGCCTACCTCCAGGGGCACAGAAGCACAAAACCCTTGTCACACGACCTGACCCAGTGATCTACCGTAATATCTCCGGCCACAGGAACATTCCCAAGATTCTTTGACCACTTTTAGAAACAAGATATGTGTACGTGTATACTAACAAAAAATAATTGACATCTGTTAAGTATTCGTTGAGCGGTAAGAGTTTTAGTAATTTTTCTTTCACTCAGGCCTATACGCGTTAATCTGCCTTTTGATCAGCTCAATATTTGTTTAAATTTTTATCACGTATATGCCCAGAAGCAGTTTTCTCAAAAAGGACAATAAATCTGAAAAAAAAACGTCAGTTTCTTCATCTTGTGAATTACAATATATGGACTTTCTTGTTTTTTTTTTTTCGTGATTTGTTCACCTGCCGAGAGAGGGCAGCTTTTTACACTTTTGAATCATATTCGTTCTTGAATGGCTTTTCATTAATATCAAATAGTTTTTAGATTTTCCAGCAAATTTTACAAGTGCTCTTCAAAGAATGTAACATTTCAGTTCTAATGACGCATTGATTAACAATTCTAGTCGATCCAATTCAGAGAAAATAAATAACATTTGTATGTATAGTTTTTGAACACAACTTGAAATACAAATTTAGCGAACAAATTACGAAAAATGTTTATGTGAAAACACCTACGACGTAAGATTAGCCAGAACAACAACCCGAGCAAAGTCCAACATCAAGAAGAAAGTCGAAAACATATTCTGTTTTCAGCATCAAGTTGATATCAGAACTTGATATCAATTTGTCTTAGAAATAATCGATATCATATTTTGTTTTCGTTCTACGGTAATGTTTCCATTTTATCTAATTATAAATTTATTCGTGCTACATGTATAAACACTATGAGAATAAAAAATGAAGCATTTATTTTTTTTTTTTTTTGCAGACTCGTTTCAATATCAATCAAAAATATGTACATCTCAATGAGCTCTCAATTTACCCTCCATGATAGCAGAAACAGTTTTCAGTTTGCCGAACTGATTACAAAAATAGTTTTCCATTTAATTTAATGGGAACATTTTTCTGCTCTCAATTTTGATAGTTTAACCGTTAAAATGACCAAAATGACATCAAATTGAGTTATCAAAATTTGCGACATCACAACATCAAAACTAGTTTTCAATATGATCTCAAGCTTTGCTCGGGATTGGCAACAAACAATGGCAACTTTCTAGAATAAATATATGTGCTAGACCCGTTTTTGAAAAAGATATTCTAAGAAATCTGGTTTTAGGAGTATGGTCTACAAAATGCATAGTAAATTCTGAATAAACATTTGTGCAAAGTAAGTGTCTGAGAAGATACGATTTCAATTATTATTATTATCGGCAACGTTGCTAAAGACAGCTTTTTTATTTGAGCGAATATCTATAAAAAAAAGTTCACACTTTACTACAAGGTGGATAGATCTAAAGATATGTCTATATCGACATACAGCTTTGAATGCCAGAGAAGGACTCTAATCTAAACTGCGCACTATGGTCCTTCAACCATTCAGGGGGAATGGTCCTCCGGAAATCTAAAGGGTTCCCAAGCCAAACTGTTTTTTTTTTCAACTCAAGAATAAAATCATCTCTTGAAACTAATCAGAGTTGTCAATTGTTGAAAATATGACTAACAATTGCACTGAATAGCAACACTAAAAAGCGAAAGAGGCGGAGTCTATTTGCAACATATTTAAATAATATCGAAATAGCCTATTTGTTGTAAAATACTTAAAAGAAAAAAAAACTGAAAACAAAAATATGAACGAGAATCGAACTTCCAACATCAAGATCACCAATCTTCTCCTCTACTTACTACTCCACCAGCTCTTCGAACAAATGCTCCGCCAATACACTATAAAAGCGATCACATGGCCCATTAATCAAAGCTTGTTGCTTATAACTTGACTGCACCCTTCGGAATACAAGTTCATTACTGGTGAAATTTGGCCACGCCTGAAATAATCTAAACTTTTCGCAAAAACTTCCGCGCAACTCATGAGAAACACCTTTTAAACAAACACAGTGTTGCTAGACCATGTTTTCGTTGTTAGATGATACGTAAGGTGCAACTCAAACATATTGCAACTGGATTGGAACAAACAGACTTCTAGCTGCCATACACGTAGTTCAGTGCAACTTTCTCGCAACTGGGATGAACCTTCTTGAGTTGTAGGTATGGGAACGAAAATTGAATGCAAGTTGCGGATGCTTTTAATGAAAGTAATTTTAAACATATGGTTTCAACGCTAGTAATGGACCCCTTAGTAGCTGAAATTCATTCTAGACGCTTTTCCGCAATGATATCTCAGACGCATATACGTTTTGTGGAGTCTAACAACAAATTCAATGTATTTACTTCATTGTACGTCTATGAAACATACAAAATCATTCGATTTTTCCAGCGAAATATGCATTTGAAAAACTGTTGTCCGAATGCCTATTATGGACCCTCCCGGGGTCCATAATAGGATTGTTTACAAATTTGACGTTGCGTATTATGAACCCTCCATTTGATTCCCATGTATTCCGACTCGCTGCCGACGAGCCTATTATGGACCCACCTGGAAATGCGTATTATGGACCCTCTTGTGTGGTTTCATTTACAAAACTGTTCAAATATCTGTATTTATCCGTCTCAAACCAAATATTTTGCCTGAAACTGCTGACTAATAATGTAATCGAAGTTCCCCCGGTGGATTTTCATAGGAATAAAGTTGCTTTGAGTGTTAATTTTATGTTTTTCTGCAGGGGGTCCATGATACGCAAAAGGTCCATAACCGGCATCGACTCCCTAACATTGAACCGGCATTTTGGGAGAAGTTTCAAGATTTTGTTTGAAAAGTTGCTGAAAACATCTTGATAAGTTTGACTTCATTGCTATATGCAAGGGACATTTGGAGTTTTGCGTCGTCCGATAAATTTGGCTCACGGTTTCGCGCATGTTTTCGTCGCCGGAGATTTTTTTTTTTTTTCCTGTTTTCAAGCGTCTTGCTGGGTAGTGCTTCGTGAAGCCCAAGCAGGACAGTTCAGTTTTGCGTCGTCCGCTAAATTTGGCTCACGGTTTCGCGCATGTTTTCGTCGCCGGAGATTTTTTTTTTTTTTTTCCTGTTTTCAAGCGTCTTGCTGGGTAGTGCTTCGTAAAGCCCAAGCAGGACAGTTCAGTTTTGCGTCGTCCGATAAATTTGGCTCACGGTTTCGCGCATGTTTTCGTCGCCGGAGATTTTTTTTTTTTTCCTGTTTTCAAGCGTCTTGCTGGGTAGTGCTTCGTGAAGCCCAAGCAGGACAGTTCGGTTTTGCGTCGTCCGATAGATTTGGCTCACGGTTTCGCGCATGTTTTCGTCGCCGGAGATTTTTTTTTTCCTGTTTTCAAGCGTCTTGCTGGGTAGTGCTTCGTAAAGCCCAAGCAGGACAGTTCAGTTTTGCGTCGTCCGATAAATTTGGCTCACGGTTTCGCGCATGTTTTCGTCGCCGGAGATTTTTTTTTTTTCCTGTTTTCAAGCGTCTTGCTGGGTAGTGCTTCGTGAAGCCCAAGCAGGACAGTTCGGTTTTGCGTCGTCCGATAGATTTGGCTCACGGTTTCGCGCATGTTTTCGTCGCCGGAGATTTTTTTTTCCTGTTTTCAAGCGTCTTGCTGGGTAGTGCTTCGTAAAGCCCAAGCAGGACAGTTCAGTTTTGCGTCGTCCGATAAATTTGGCTCACGGTTTCGCGCATGTTTTCGTCGCCGGAGATTTTTTTTTTCCTGTTTTCAAGCGTCTTGCTGGGTAGTGCTTCGTGAAGCCCAAGCAGGACAGTTCAGTTTTGCGTCGTCCGATAAATTTGGCTCACGGTTTCGCGCATGTTTTCGTCGCCGGAGATTTTTTTTTTTATTTATTTATTTATTTTTTTTTTTTTTTTTTTTCCTGTTTTCAAGCGTCTTGCTGGGTAGTGCTTCGTGAAGCCCAAGCAGGACAGTTCGGTTTTGCGTCGTCCGATTGATTTGGCTCACGGTTTCGCGCGTGTTTTCGGCTCCTAAGATTTTTTTTTCTGTTTTGGAGCGTCTTGCTGGGTAGGTATTTGGAAGGCACAAGCAAGACGGTTTGTTTTCGGGACGCCAAGAAGTTTTGCTGTCAGTATCAGTTTTGTGTTCAGTCGAGGATGGATTACCAACTGGTGAGTTCGTTTCATTCTTGTGATAATACATATTTTCTTGAAAGCGTAACTTTTAAGTAATTTTAAAACAAACTTTGTATGGTTCGTCACTATAAGTGTCGGCATTATGCTTTTTTCTTATACAATTTCAATATACATATATTTGTCTCTTTTATACGTTATTAAAAATTATCTTTTGAATTGTTCGACATTGTGAATGTTGACGTATTTTTTAAAACTTGTACCATATCGAGACAAAATGCAACGTAATACTCATATGTAATTTTCAAACAAACTATGTATAGTTCGTCACTACAAGTGTCGGCATTATTCCTGTTTCATATAATTTAAAATATATACATGTAATTTTCAGTTTTCGTCATTAATAAAAACATCTTTTGAATTGAGTAGTGTTTGATCCTTCGACCTTGACACTTGCTCCTGCTGGGGCGGGTGATGAGGGCAGGATCAAAAATGTCGCGCGTCGGTAGTGAAGCGGTGAAAAAGTGATCGGTTCGTTAGTAGTGTTTGATCCTTCCACCTTGACGCTGGCTCCTGCGGGAGCGGGTGATGAGGGCAGGATCAAATATGTCGCGCGTCGGTAGTGAAGCGGTGAAAAAGTGATCGGTTCGTAAGTAGTGTTTGATCCTTCGACCTTGACGCTTGCTCCTGCGGGGGCGGGCGATGGGGGCAGGATCAAACTTGTCGCGCGTCGTTCGCTCAGAGAAATGAAAAAGCGCCGCGGATCGCTAGTAGTGTTTGATCTTTTGATCGCGTCGCTTGCTCTTGCGTGGGCGAGTGACGAACACTTGTTCGGCGTTTAATGCGATTATCGAATTATTTCGCGAATCCGGTTAGGCGTGATTATATCATGGCTCGCATCACCAAACATTGGTGACTCCCAGATCTTTACCTTATCCCACTAACCCAATATCCTCTCCATGACAACCGTGGAGATGCAGAGGTGATCTCGGTCTCTAGTAACAACGGTAGTCACACTAACATTCCTTCCCTTCCCCGATGACCGTAAGGACGTGGCCGGCGCCGTTATTGACTTTTAAATTTGAGCTCTCGATTTGTGCACATTGAAGAATGGTAAGCTAATCCCAAGCCCCATTCATTAATTCCCTGTGCAACTTCGATTGTTCTGGTCAATCACGGAGTAGCAACTACGAATTGTACAGTCATCTATGCTTATGCTATGCTTATTGCTATATGCAAGGGACATTTGCAGCAAATCTGGTCGTTTCAAAAATGTTGAACGTCAAACAATAAGTGAAATGCATGTTCATTGGAATGGCGATGAAACTTTATGAGCCTTGATATTGATATGCAACCGAACTAGAACCAGGTAAGTTACAGATGCTTTTATTGATACGCGATTGAAACCATTTTTGAAAAGTATCTTTTTGGAAGATGTTTCACGTGCAACTTGGGTTGGTGTTAGGCCCTACAAGCCATCCACACAAAAAAATCAAGCGACGAATAATCAACGAAAGAATTCCAACCGGGACCATCGGCGAAGACCACAACGACGTAAATGGACTACCGATTGGAAACTCGGTACGTGGAACTGTATATCTCTCTACTTCATAGGTAACACACGCATACTTGCCGACGTACTGAAGGACCGCGGATTCGGCATCATAGCGTTGCAGGAAGTGTGTTGGAAGGGATCAATAGTGCGAACGGTTAGAGGTAACCATACCATCTACCAGAGGCAACATACAAGAGCTGGGAACAGCTTTCATAGTGATGGGAGATATGCAGAGGCGCGTGATCGGGTGGTGGTCGATCAATGAGAGAATGTGCAAGTTGAGACTCAAAGGTCAGTTCTTCAACTTCAGCATAATGAACGTGAACAGCCCCCACTCCGGAAGCACTGATGATGACGAACGAATACGGCCTACGACAAATTGATTTCGCCGCCTCCAGGAATATGGCCATTCATATCACATACTTCCAGCACAGCCTTCCATACCGATACACCTGGAGATTACCACAGCAGACAGAATCACAAATCTACCACGTTCTGATTGATGGACGGCACTTCTCCGACATTATCGACGTCAGGAGCTATCGCGGCGCTAACATTGACTCTGACCACTATCTGATGATGGTGAAAATGCGCCCAAAACTCTCCGTCGTTAACAACGTACGGTACCGACGGCCACTCCGGGATGACCTAGAGCGGCTTAAGCAACCGGATATCGCAGCTGCGTACGCGCAGCACCTCGAACCTGCATTACCGGAAGAGGGTGAGCTGGATAAAGCCCTTCTTGAGGACTGCTGGAGAACAATGAAAGCAGCCATCAACAATGCGGATGAGAGCAACTTCGGGTACGACGGAAACGGCAACCCGCCTCTTTCGGGAGAAAAAACGTTGCCTGTGTCGGAGGAGACGGAATGCGAGGAGATGGAACAGATGTGCCGGTCTCAAGAAACACGTAAGCTCTGGGAGCTCTGGGAGCATTTTGACGGAAGAGCGTGAGGTGATCGAAAAGTAGAAGCAGCACTTCGCCGAACACCTGAATGACACTGAGGGCACAGTCAATGAAGGATGGGACAACGGAGGAAACGCTTTCGTTAATACTGCCGGCGATGGAAACCAACCATGAGGGAAGTTAAGGATGCCATTCACCAGCTCAAGAATAATAAAGCTTCTGGTAGGGATGGTATCGGTGCTGAACTCATAAGAATGGGTCCAGCGAGGCTGGCCATATATCTGCATCGGCTAAGAGGCACAATCTGGGAAACAGAACAACTACCGGATGAGTGGAAGAGAGGGGTAATATGCCCCATCAACAAGAAAATCGACAAGTTAGATTGTGATGTGGCTACGAACCGAGTATTGTGGCGTGAAATTGTTGACTCAGTGTTAGCTATTTAGGTGTTAACTAAATAAATGAAATGAAATGAAAAATGAAAGTAGGATAAATCCACCGTCGGGGAATCGCAAGACCAACCTCGGCATCCAACCGGCCCCAAAATGTGATTGACGTTGAAGAGACAAATTGCAGCCATACCATGAGGTAGTTCCAGCGGGACATTGGACTTGTAGCCCATGCCAAATACAGGTGGCGTGGTACAGAGTTGTAATTCACTTATTTTTTCTCTGTGCATATGAGACGTAGATCCGTAATAGACCGTTGAGAGAGAACGACGGAGCCTAAACCTCATGAGCTCCCCAGATCACCGATCACAGATCAGATTCCACATTTTGGTCATCTGAGTAACGAACCGTTTTTCCACATTTTTTAAGTTTTCGTTCATTATTGCCCAAAATCTCTAGATGGGACAGTTCAAGCGGTTTAGGATACTTGGTACATCGTCAAAACCAGGGATAAATCCTTCTAAATCCTAAAATAAAACAAATAAAAAAAAAATGCCTAAATTTAGCTTGACATTATAAATTGGCATTCACTGAGGATCGTGGACAAGGTTGGATTGTATGCTTACTTTACCATTCTAACCTAAAAACAGTGCCAAAATAATGAAAATAAGAAAATCAATTAACTTTTGACTTTTCGATGTAAACCAATAATATCAATATAATTTCAAAAGTTTTAGTACTGCCAGACTTTATCATAATAAGTATTTTATTGTCTTTTTTCGGGTTCACCGGAAAAAGCCAAAAAAATGCTTATTTTGATAATATCAATATTACCTAAACAACTTAATTTTTCAACTTTTCGCTTGCCCCGATTCAATATAGGGGCGATCCATTAATTACGTAAGACAATTTTCGGGGTTAATCTGGAAATGCCTTGAATTCTGTAAATTTGAACATCATTGAATGTGTTTACTTTAGGAATAGTATATAATTGGCAATTCAATGCATTTGCAACATTTTCAAGAACAATTTGAGTATTTCATAGTTTGCAAGATGTCCATCAAAAACCTCTTCCTTATATGATGAAAAATAGCACATTTTACGATGTTGTTCTGAATGTTCATTTTTCTTAATTTTATTGCATGTTTGATACCATGATCGACGGAATCCATGAAAAATTAATGTATTTTGAGGCACTCGTGCAATAATTACAAAGATATCATATAACAAATCAGGCTGTCTGAAACTGGGGGACAGGAGGTGCTTAAACAAAATTGTAATTTGTCCATATTTAGTCCAATTATGGTACAAAATTCATTTATACTATCAAATTAGGATTATGTTCGAATATGCTTGCGTGATCGAAAGTATTTTTTCATATTCAAAATAATTACTAAATAGGCTCAAAATTAAGGCAATACGTCAATTTTATGAAATTTTCAATCTTTTGTACTTTTTTAAAAAGGCATGCATATTTCAAGGATGTGTTATTCTACGCAAACATTAGTCTCCATAATAGCTTCCTTTATTACTAAAACACCATCTTGATTGGACCATGATTTCTCAATGTTTCGACTTTGTCCGGTATTGGGTGCTGTCCGGTACTGGGGGATCTCCCCCTACATAATTAATGGACCGCCCCATATAGCTGCTACGTCAGAGCTGCTCGCGAAAGGAAGCCGATAGAAATAACGTAAACAATTGTTTCAAGTTACTCAACATATACGTTTCCTAAAAGTGCATTCGAGACCAAGAAGGATGCAATAAATTCTCTTCTATCGGAACATAATTGGACTTAATTCTCGGAGTCCCATTCAGGAAATGCAACTTGTTGTAGATGGCTATTTCGGTAAATACTTCATCGTACCGGCGCGCGGCAGCCGCAAAAGCCTCCATTCAGCGATCGCGCATCCACTTCAGAGAGAGGGGAAACGACTGTGAAACCAAACTCATTTACTCCTCAATGCAATATTCGCTCGAAACGGGCATCGTAAACTGTGGGGAAATCTCGTTAGAAAGTCATGTCGTTCGCATTAGAACACTTATTGCAACCGACCCACGCCACAAGCGCAGGTGTGTGGGTGAGTTTTGATTGGAAAATCGTGCCCAAACAATAGGCCCTCTTCCCGAGCCCAGCGAGCGAGTGTCGTCTAATTTACGGAATAGGGTGGCCTATAATGATAAAACTACAAAAACCTTAAGTAACACCCCCCTAATTTGTCCATTCCGAACAATGATTCGTTTTCCTTATCAGTCCCCCAAGAATTTACTATCAGCAGGTGAAATCAACTCACCTGAAAAAAATCTGCTACTGCAAATGAAATGAAATAAAAGCTAAATTTAGTTTTATCAAATTAGGAAGATAGTGTTGCCTAACACAGAACACCTTAATTTAATGTTTGAAATGATCCTAATAAAAAGGGGTCTTTTTGAATTATCGCCAACGATCGTTTGATTGACAAAGCTTGCGAAATCCTGAGTGATATGATTTTAAATTGAACTAGTGCCTGTTAAGGGGGCAGGATCCGTCATTGATTTCGTAATTTTAAAAAGCAGTTTTTTCGTTCAAAATAAAGAAAGTATACAGGAAAATGTGTTCACTGTATTCTATTCTCCAACCGAAACACAGTGAACACATTTTCATAAAATAATTTTTACTTTTGATCAGAATAACTGCTTTTGAAGTTTCGATGATGACGATGATTACGATGACGGAGCGTTGAACGTTAAGTTGAAATTGTGCATGCTTTCAAACTGCATAGCAAGTTTTCGTGCTCTTTAGCAATTAGTTAGTGATAACACAGCGTAACAAAAATGACATTTTTGTGTGTCTCAAGAATCACATGATGTGTTTCTAGTAGATTTGGGTCTGCTGAATCCGAAGCCGTTCTCATAAATGTTCCAGCACGTCACAATTTTTAGCTACAGATCGCCAAAGTTGTGTAAAACACTGGTTACGATGTTGTTCTGAATGTTCATTTTTCTTAATTTTATTGCATGTTTGATACCATGATCGACGGAATCCATGAAAAATTAATGTATTTTGAGGCACTCGTGCAATAATTACAAAGATATCATATAACAAATCAGGCTGTCTGAAACTGGGGGACAGGAGGTGCTTAAACAAAATTGTAATTTGTCCATATTTAGTCCAATTATGGTACAAAATTCATTTATACTATCAAATTAGGATTATGTTCGAATATGCTTGCGTGATCGAAAGTATTTTTTCATATTCAAAATAATTACTAAATAGGCTCAAAATTAAGGCAATACGTCAATTTTATGAAATTTTCAATCTTTTGTACTTTTTTAAAAAGGCATGCATATTTCAAGGATGTGTTATTCTACGCAAACATTAGTCTCCATAATAGCTTCCTTTATTACTAAAACACCATCTTGATTGGACCATGATTTCTCAATGTTTCGACTTTGTCCGGTATTGGGTGCTGTCCGGTACTGGGGGATCTCCCCCTACATAATTAATGGACCGCCCCATATAGCTGCTACGTCAGAGCTGCTCGCGAAAGGAAGCCGATAGAAATAACGTAAACAATTGTTTCAAGTTACTCAACATATACGTTTCCTAAAAGTGCATTCGAGACCAAGAAGGATGCAATAAATTCTCTTCTATCGGAACATAATTGGACTTAATTCTCGGAGTCCCATTCAGGAAATGCAACTTGTTGTAGATGGCTATTTCGGTAAATACTTCATCGTACCGGCGCGCGGCAGCCGCAAAAGCCTCCATTCAGCGATCGCGCATCCACTTCAGAGAGAGGGGAAACGACTGTGAAACCAAACTCATTTACTCCTCAATGCAATATTCGCTCGAAACGGGCATCGTAAACTGTGGGGAAATCTCGTTAGAAAGTCATGTCGTTCGCATTAGAACACTTATTGCAACCGACCCACGCCACAAGCGCAGGTGTGTGGGTGAGTTTTGATTGGAAAATCGTGCCCAAACAATAGGCCCTCTTCCCGAGCCCAGCGAGCGAGTGTCGTCTAATTTACGGAATAGGGTGGCCTATAATGATAAAACTACAAAAACCTTAAGTAACACCCCCCTAATTTGTCCATTCCGAACAATGATTCGTTTTCCTTATCAGTCCCCCAAGAATTTACTATCAGCAGGTGAAATCAACTCACCTGAAAAAAATCTGCTACTGCAAATGAAATGAAATAAAAGCTAAATTTAGTTTTATCAAATTAGGAAGATAGTGTTGCCTAACACAGAACACCTTAATTTAATGTTTGAAATGATCCTAATAAAAAGGGGTCTTTTTGAATTATCGCCAACGATCGTTTGATTGACAAAGCTTGCGAAATCCTGAGTGATATGATTTTAAATTGAACTAGTGCCTGTTAAGGGGGCAGGATCCGTCATTGATTTCGTAATTTTAAAAAGCAGTTTTTTCGTTCAAAATAAAGAAAGTATACAGGAAAATGTGTTCACTGTATTCTATTCTCCAACCGAAACACAGTGAACACATTTTCATAAAATAATTTTTACTTTTGATCAGAATAACTGCTTTTGAAGTTTCGATGATGACGATGATTACGATGACGGAGCGTTGAACGTTAAGTTGAAATTGTGCATGCTTTCAAACTGCATAGCAAGTTTTCGTGCTCTTTAGCAATTAGTTAGTGATAACACAGCGTAACAAAAATGACATTTTTGTGTGTCTCAAGAATCACATGATGTGTTTCTAGTAGATTTGGGTCTGCTGAATCCGAAGCCGTTCTCATAAATGTTCCAGCACGTCACAATTTTTAGCTACAGATCGCCAAAGTTGTGTAAAACACTGGTTTCATTGATTTTTACATCATATTTAAACAATGATTTATAAAAAAAAATATTATGATCTAATCTACCAAGCATGCCAAATAGGATTTAACCTTTTATTTCAGATACAATTTGGTTGTAATTACACGATTAAATTAAGGTAAAATCGATTTTCCAACATGCTTGCAGTCTCCAAACGAATTTCTTCGTTTCTCTTATAAGGTACAGTGGGGGAAGTGTATCAGTGGGGTAAGTGGATCATTTGTCAATATAAAGCATAAATACTTGAATATGTTGAAAGTTTTCGCACCATTGCTTCTTTTTAGGTTATATTCTTACGCCCACACTGATACTATTGCAAAACTGGTACTACACGTACACTAACACAAGCAAACTTGTTAGCTGCAAAAAGTAATTAATTTTAAAATTGTTTTCCATCAATCAAAAATCCATTGTATCTCTGTCTAAAATCGAATGCTATTATTTCTTTTCGATACATGGTAAGCATTTCAGATCTAATTTAATGATTCACAATGAAAATATGTAATTTATGTAAATAAATACAAATATATTGGACATGGTACACTTGCCCCTACTTTTTAATGGGGTGGGGTAAGTGGATCAAGAATAATTATCATCTATTGGCAGACTGCTTACGTGAATTTTAATAAGCTTTAATATCCAAAAATGTTGTTTTCCTTTATTTTGTTCCATTCCCAGCTTGAATTTGCCAAATTGACCATAGAAAATTTGAATTAATCCACCTAAAAGCTTTTTTAACCTTTCTGGTATAAAAAAATATAAAAAGAATAATAATTTCAAAATTTACACGAAACTTTTCGTGGTTTATCTAAGCTTAGTTGTAAAAGAGCAAAATATACTAATTTTCCAATCGTAAGCATAGTATCGCACGGTGTCTTTGTGGATGAACTTTATTACAAAAAAATAGGTAAGTCTGAAATTTCGAACTAAAAACAATTAGACTTTGCTCTTTCATTTGCGACCAAAATCAAAATAATCGGTCGGGGGGTCCAGAACATTTTTTTTTATTTTGTGTGAAGTATTCATGGATATGTGTTTTTGTACCGACACACATTGCGTTGAACATAGATAAGGGACAAACTGCAAGATCAAACAATTTGAATTTGGCTTGGAAGGTAAAGTTGTTCTTGCTCAAAAGAGCTGTAATAAGCATATTTACATATGATATACGCATAATTGCAAAACTGTCTCAAACGTCATTTTAGTTATTGTCCACGAAAAACCTTGAAAATCGTACTTAAATTGGTCATAATGATGTAAGAAGTTATTAGGAAAAATTTTTAATAGGTGAAGATGCATCGATATCAAACTTCGAACTTTCAAGAGCTTGTTTGCAGATTTGTATCTTGAGAACCTGACAACCTTTTGCGTTGAACATTTTATTGATTAGTCGCCACCAGCGAGTGACCAGTGAGTTACCGGTTGTCTGCTTCTCGAGTCCTCCGATAATTTTGTAAGGCTTGCCACGCATGGCTTAACCCCCTCCCCCCCTTGGAGCGTGACGTAATTTGTGCATGACAACACAATTTCAGTTATTCGAATTAACTAGTAGAGGGCTTTGCATGTGATAAACCTTGTTATAAGGCATGTAATATACTTGCCCCATGGTGCTGAAAAATACGCTAATTTGGATGGTATTTGAGATGTTTCAAATCTTATATTTTTTATGTTATTTTCTTAATGGCACAGTGCTTATGAAAAGATCAGAAAAAAAGATTATGAGGCTAAAATGAGTTTGGGATTTTTGTACTTGTTTGCAGTACTATAACTCCATATTAACCCATCTACCGGCAGCTTCATATTTTCAAAATATTCAAATCGCGATAACTTTTTTGTTTCTCAATATTTTTGAAAAAAATTTCCACAACTTCTCAAAAAACTCTCTTATTTTCAGAATCTGTATCGGTTTTGAGCATTGGTCATCTATAGTCGGAGATATTCCTTGGGGGACCGACGCATAGCTCTCGTAATTATCTTTTTTGGGGGACGGGCCTGGTGTAGTGGTTAGAACACACGCCTCTCACGCCTAGGACCTGGGATCAAATCCCATCCCCGAGATAGTCACAAAAAAGAAATAGTGACGACTTCCTTCGGAAGGGAAGTAAAGCTGTTGGTCCCGAGATGAACTAGCCTAGGGCTAAGAATCTCGTTAATAAAGAAAGAAAAATAAATTATCTTTGGCTACAGATTTTTTCAAATATTCGGTTATTCGCTTTTCAAAACTGAACTTTGATGAAAGTCTACTGTGAAGAAATTAAACAAATCGGTGTAACTGTTTTTGAGCAATGAGCTTTTATACTTTTGGTACCACTCTAGCCGTAACGAGATCTTGAAAATTTCATAAAACATAATATTGGAATTTTATATGGGAAGTGTCGGTCCCCCAAGGAACACCGAAATATTTTTAAAACCAGTTGACCAATGGTCAATACCGACATAGATTCCAGAGGTAGAAGAGTTTTTTGAGAAGTTGTGAAAAAATGGTGGAAAAATATTGAGAAACAAAAAAGTTATCGCGATTCAAATAAATTTTTGTGCTGAAAAAATGAAGCTGCCGGTAGAGCGGTTAAGCTAAATAATAGCAAACAAACTCAAGAATACCTCTTCTGCTATCTGTCGAATTGAATTTCTCTCTTCAGCAAATTTCTTTATTATGGTTTTAAGAAAGAGCTTTTACAATGGGATAATGAGTTTGTACTTACATTACAGTACAAGCGTGTTTGGAACATGCCTCAAAACTTCTTCATAGTAATTTCCATATAAACCTACATTGTCTTTGGGCCACCTTAAATCACCACCTAGAAAGCTGCGAATTTCACAGAACACTATTTTTATAGTAAGGATAGTAAGGAACATATGTGAGATTGAATTCTCAAACATTTTTTAATTTTGAACCGCCCTAATGTACATAAACACATAAATAGGCAAATTCAAACATATGTGCAAGTCTCTCGAAATCAAAAAAAAAAATTACTCTGGACCCCCCGACCGATTATTTTGGTTTTAGCAGCAAATTAACGCGAGAAACCTAGACTTTATTGTGGAGAAGTTTCAGACTTACCTATTTTTTTGTAATAAACTTGTTCTACGAAACACACCGTGTATCGTACCTTATTTGACCATATAAATTGTTCTAGACAGATGATAAACATATATTCATAAATAAAACAGAAGGATTTCAGTTTGGTATTCAAAAGTAAATGTGACTAATATTTCAAACCAAGAGTGTTTTTTGAAAATATCGTTAGGAATAATCCTACAATACTTCTGTATAACTTATGCGTATAAATGGATGAATTTTCTTCAAACTTTTCTTGTTACAATGTTTTTTTTTTTGTTCAAATTAGTATGAACTAATACATACATACTTTTTATTATATCTTGATTAAAAAAAAAGATACTTTTTAATTTTAAAGTATTAAAATGTAACATTACTAGCACTAATAACAAGAACGAGGGTAATATCATTCTTATTAAACATAATCACACTACATTTGTTTCGAGAACAGATTTTTAATTAATGGTGATCCACTTACCCCACCATGGTGGGGCAAGTGGTTCATTTGGCGCAAATTTCTAAGTCTCCCATACTCAATACATAACAATAAGAAAAATCGAAATAAATGACGATTTGAAGTATAATAGTCCCTTATTTGTTATCCACAGAAAAAAGTTTGAGTTACATTATTCACGTTAGCTGTACATAACAATGAAGTTAACTATTGATTTTTCTGTATCCACTTACCCCACGGTACCTTATGGAAAAATACAATACTTTTCTAAACCATCAAAAAATAAATTTTGTGCATCGGAAGTATTATGAACTTTGTTGATAAGTATTGTTATACACATGAAGTTTAATTTATTGGCAAATTTAGCAAATAAATTACCATACAAGCTGGCAAACTTGCATGCAAGTTGGCTGAAATAGTCAAATTTAACATTTTCAACAGCCAATATCTTAAAAGCTAGACGTGCTATGATAAATCTGAAAATGGCAATGGGTTCAGCAACCCTCAATTAAGTAAATAGCGGTATTTTGGTGCTTGAGACAAAAACGTGTTCCGTAGTGTAATCTGTTTCCCTGTTTCAATGCCAGAATTGGCTTTTGAAGTTTTTAAAAATTTTAGATAATTTACAAAACAACTTAAAGCCAGGGTCCAATTGAGAAATTATATTTTCAAAATTTTTGTTTCCTATTTGAGTAAAACGTTTTTTAATTTCTTCTTCCAGATCCTGCCATATCATTTTCACAGCAGGATCGTGAGTGCGTTGAAATTACCTTCTCTCCGCGTTTTTAAGACGGATCAAGAGTTTAAGATCATCGTCTATAATCACGGATTCGAATTAAACTCCACATTTTGGTATTTAAATGCCCCTTGCTTTAGCAATGGAATTTATTTAAGTTTCGAGAGGATTATCAACATCAAGCTTTGATTGCGAAATATGCTAACATCAAGATAAAAGATTCGTTTTTCCCATATAAAAATGGGCCACCTTATTTCAGAGTCTGGAGTCTTCCCTGGTTTGGTACCGGCCGGGCGATCTCCCGAGAAGGCGTCGTCATCACGAATTGAGATGCGCCATGAAGTTTGCTTTCTTATTCTTTCGAGGGCTGTGTCTCACGATGGGTCCAAGATTGGCGGGTTGATAGTGAATTATGAGTGGGTGCCAGCAGAAGGCACTTTCGCTTGATGAGAACTCACGATCGAGCTTGAGAAGACTTGGATTCATTTAATAAAGCGAAAGCCCAATTGTTTGATGTTTATTTCACGGTTCCTGAGGCTCGTGGTGTAGTAGCAATAAAAATTCTATCAGAATCATTTTCTGACCCAATATGCGTATTATCTGTACAAAATTTCATCTTCAAATAAGCATTTTTGAGTCTAATTTTGACGAATGTTACATATATGCAGTTATGGACAGTTTTGCAAAGTATTATGCATGATCATTAAGGCGCGGCTTGTTTTAAGAAATTCCCAAAACTCAAAGTTCGAGTGCTATTCTGCATTTAAATCACATAAAAATTTATGCTTGATTTAGAGGTGGCACAAGTGACCTAAAGGTGAGTTTAAAGTTATAATAAATATATAATTTTCTTTTTATTTTTGAGATAACGTCGTCACTGAGACATAGCGTGTTTTGAGGCCAAATGATCTCATAAGCACTTCACAGTTATTAACTGAGAGCTTTCTTTGCCAAAGTTGCCATTTTTACATTCGTATATCGTATGGTAGGTACGAAATTTCCATTATGGAATTTCCATTACGAAAAGATCCTGGACCGACCGGGTATAGATCCCAGACACCTCATTATGGCTTTGCTTTGTACCCGCGGACTCTAACTACTCGGTAAGGCCTCTGCTCTTGGAGCTAACTTAGATGTGTTTAAACAGCACATTTATAAAAAAAAGTTTTGACAGTTCGGTTTGCTACTCCGTCACGAGCAGACGTCTCCGTTGTGGTCTCCGCGAGTGGTGGTGATTATTACCCTTCAGCCAATTCTTTATCCGATAGCGAGAAATTTGAGTTTGAAAGAAGTGAGATGATTGTGTGAGTGGTTCGGCTACAGTGGAAAAGAGTGACATGCTGTTGCATCATAGTGTAGCGTGGACAGAGGAACGACGACGGCGAGCAAGGTTCGGGATTTAGGAGTAAAATCCATAACATTGGACGGCGAGCACTCCGATTAGTGGGGAGAAACTGCCGGGTGGCGAATTCGGTGAGTTTGTTCTGATTTGCAAACTTTTTATGTAGATGTGTTGATATTTGTACATGCCAGAAGCCGTTCAGTGATGAAATATGCGAGTGGTCTTGAAGGAGTGATTAAAATTTATTCAGTCTCCTATACGCTGCGGCTACTTTCAACAAAGAAATTATACGCTGACGATGCGTTTCATTTTCTTTAAAAAATAAGCTTTATTCGGATATTATTACAACCACATTTTTGATCCATCATCACAGAACATGCTTATTGGTAGTGGTATTGCTTATCTTAGTGTTCAAAATGTTTTCTCTTTCTCATATATACTGAGCCCGCGCTAGATCTTTCTATTGGTATATTTGCTAGGAAGGAGCAGCACGTTTTTCTTTCTTTTTATCGAACGACCGTAGTGTGTATATGTGTACGTTTCAATTTATTTTTTACAGAGCACGAAGTTGTAGGGTTGCTGATCAATTGCGGACCTACACTGGTAATTGCGTTCTTACAAGATTTTCAGCTTGCTGCATTGTATTGTATTACAGTATAATATATTATGCTATATTACGTTATATTTTATGATATTATAATGTATTATTTTATGCTGTATTGTATTCTGTTATACTATATTATGTTGTATTGTATTATATTAAATAAATTATAATATATTATATTATGTCATATTTTATTATAATACATACAGCCAACTCTGCAGGATCGATATTAAACTCTCTATATTACTACATATTCTCGAACATAATGTAATTGGTCATTTTGATTCCCTTTACGTTTAGTCTTGATTTGTTTGATAAACAAACACCGATTGAAATTCAGGACGCAAGCAACAGTTAAATCATTTTTATTATTGGTTTAATACTCTATGCTATTAGTGTATACAGGATCAGGACAAATTCTATTTTATTTTTTAGGTTTCCGCAGATCAAAGAAACAAAGAACAAACAATATAAAGATATTATAATTATAGTTATTTATAGCATTTTTTTTTGTATTATATTCTTATATGTTGCATCACATATTATATTGTTTTTAATTATTTTTTGTGTTTTATTGTATTCTGTATTATATTATCAAATTATATTCCCATATCGTACTAACTGTGCTAACACCACTTACAGCGATCCTGTAAAACTAATAGTGAAGTTTTCAATTTTATTATTTTACAGTAGTATTATTTTATTATGACTTTTAGTTGGAAGCAATGAAATAATCTAACACGCTCTGAGGCTAATGAGTGATTTTTTATATGATTGCATTTTCGTTTATGAAGAAGGATAGAAGATTGCATAGTTTTCATCACATTTATCGTATTGCTTTACTACAACATCATCCACAATTTATGTTCTACAAAACAAATAACATTTTATTATTTAACAAGTAGCCAAAGACGTAGAGTGAAAGTCGGAGTCAGGAGTGAGATTTTTGATCATTTACCATTATGCCTTGGTCTCCAACAGTTGAAGGAGAATAGAATCCTCTATCTATTACTAAATTGTTTGACTAATATTCATATACATATTACATCCTGAATGTTCATGCTATGGAATTATTTTCTCTCAGGAACGAGAATTACTTACATAGGTTTAGTTTATTATTCTATTCCTTTGGGTCAATTTTAGGAGCATCATGGAGTCCGATACCAAAGATACTAATTTTATCACTGCTCTTCATCTTTCAGCATATCGTTCATCTATACTAAATGTATTTCGTCCTTTTTTGGGGTGTATTCCATGAGGTTGAATTCATCATATCGATAGAATTAATTTAATTTAAACATCTATATCAATCATATATTAACACCATCACTATTCTTATATATCTCATAATATTCATTTCATTTCATTATATGTTGGGAATTGGGAGGGAGCATCAGGGCATCATTGAAATTGCAGCTGGACGATGGAGTGGAGTACCAACCGGAGTCTAGGAGAAAGCGCCGTAACATCCTTGTAGATGGGTACTATTTTATGTTCCATTTTAGCCCTTCGTACAACGGTTTTATGAATTCAAATTATTAATTAAAATTGACTCTACTATCCAGTGGAATCGCATGTAGAGTAAGACTCAAGCTAGGATAGTGGCTACCTACATACATACACATTGTGTAGCGTTGTACTATATCTACTGTTCATAGGTAATAAATAGGTATACAAATAATTCCTTTGGCTCATAAAATAACAGATAATTTTCATTCCTTATAGCTACTAGTCCAGTGGAGGTGCACGAATTACTTATTTATAATTGGTTTGTTATACTAATTCATTGGCATGATTTCCAGAAGCATCATGGAGTCATCGGAGATACTAACATAAACACTGATATTAATATTTCAGCATGTCGTTCTATTCCGGAAATCGTTATTCGTCCTTATTTTGGAGACTACCTAATGAGGTTCAATTCATCACATTTAAAGAATGGAAATTCTGAAACATCTATATTCATATGCTATACAACTATAAATTCAATTTTATATATTTTATTATAATTATTTCATTTATTATATGCTGGGTATTGAGAGGGTGCATTAAGGCATCAGAGAAGTCAAAGATGGACGACGTAGTAGGGTGTCAGCCGGAGTCTAGGGGAATGTGCCGTAACATCCTTGCGCTACATGCTGCTACAATGATTTTAATGTAATTGTCCTTGTTTACTATAGTAGGCTACAGCGAATGAAACGAAGCGTCTGATGTAATATGATTTTGTTTATCCTCCCTAAACATATGGAAGCTGAAATTTTGTTTTCGATGTATCCGGAAACTTTATTAACAAATCGTTGATTTTTATTCAAATTATTTTTTTTATTTTTATCATTCTTCCCTCGACCAGCCTAATATAATCAGAAGGACAAATATTCCAAAGAAAAATATATGTCGGCCGATATAATACTGCATGCATTCAGATGCTGTTTCACTGCGTCATATTTTATTGTTACAACCATTTTATTTTCATATTTTATTATCATATTATTATATTATATTATATATATATTATAATCTATTCTACTATATAACATGTCACTATAATTGAATTTATCATGTTTTGGGGAGGGAGGGAGCATCAGGGCATCATTGAATTTACAACTGGACAATGAAGTGGAGTGCCAATCGGAGTCAGGAGGAAAAGTGTTAGTCGTTCGCGTCTAGCACTTTTTTTCTCCAACAGTTGTAAAAGATTTGACGCGCCCTTCTTCTAACAAACCTTTCCGTGGAAAGCTCGACAAGTATTGCAAATTCTAATACTCAATCTGTTGGATCATATGGCTGGAAGGAGATTCTCTATTTCCCGCGGGTTTCGCGTAAGTGTTTCTACTTACGGGTCCGCCACCCCCCTTTTGGCCCTTCATACAGCGATATATTGAATGCAGATTGGTAATAAAATTTTACCTTACTGTTGAGTGGAGCCGCATGCAGAGCAAGACTCAAGCAAGGATCGGTGGCTACCTACATACATACATATACATACATTTATAAAAAAAAGTTTTGATTTAGTTACTAAACCAAAACAACCCAAAAATCTTTTATTGTTCATTGAAAAAATCAAATTTATTTGTATTGTCAAATTGGTTTCGAAGCAAATTTCATTTATTCTTTTAAACTGAAGTTTACAAAGCATGTTGCTATAACTACGAATCGAATAGTGCATATTTTTTAATAAATGCATCAATATTTTTATTTTAAACTTGATAAAAAAAATGTTACTAAGACCTTGAGATGATCCGGAACAACCGTAAAAATTGCCATTTCGTGAAAATCACCCTATATCACAGCGGTTTTTTCGAATATTTTGGAAATCATAATTATAAAACATAACGGATGATTTGGATTGTTCATGGATATAAGTGGCCAAAGCACTTAATAGAATCTGGAATAATTGCAAAAAATATCATCTCGTAAAAATCAACCTAGATTCCGGATGTCTTGATTTGACATTTGTCTATGAAGGACATCAAATTTGTCTATGCCAGGACATCAAATTTGTATCACCAAAGCCATTGCCTCAGGCGTTATCTGCTCACTTACTCTTTTTTTTCATTTCAGGCTCCATCACGTTGGCATCACGTATTCTGCCAATAGATAAACGTGAAGAACTATTATAATAATTATGGACCATGGTATTTGGAAACACCCAACTCTCATCCCACATATAGGGGGCCTATTCTTGGCACTTTTGATTCACTTCGTCTGTGGGTTTTTTTGAAAGCTACTGAGCTCACATTTGGCCACAATATGCAACGTATTGAAGTGCTTCTAATTGCAAAGTTTCAAACGATTCGGCCGACAAAAATCCCCCATGCCAAAGTGAATCATGAATGTGTCCAAAAGGACGGCCCCTCATGAGATGGCAAGAATATGTTCGACCGCCAGACTGTAGGGAAATTGCCCATAGTGGATACACTATTCTTCCTGTACAGCATCAGAGATGATTCTTAGCGCACGTTGAACGTCGTGCATTGAACACCCCGAGTGCTTGCAGGCCTTCCTCAAGTATAGTTTAAGGTTTTTTTTTTTTTTTCGCTAAGATTTTCTAATCAAGATGGTTTTGCTATTGTCCGCATCACGACTGTTTATACAAAAATTCCGTGTGACATTTTAGAGTTTAGCAAAACTATCTTGACTAGAAAATTGTAGTGATTGAACCCTTGAAAAAGTCCCCAGCGGACCAACGAGTCGGGAAAAATTAAAAACTCACATTTTTATTTCTCCAAAGGCTGCCCAGCCAACATTGTTTCAATCTAATTACAGAATATTCTAGGTAAATGTACACTAAATGAAAAGCTTTGTTCGCTTGCATGCCAAGTTTGTTTCAAAAAGTATTCTTCTTTATATGTTGGAATTACCAAAGACCTAGGATGTCATTACACCATTATGATGCGCCATCTTTTTACTTATGGAATTAAAGTAGATTCAGTGTTTGAATCACATTATAAAAACACGTGCATGGTAACATGTTATCAAAATAAATCGATGAAAAATGACAGCTCTCCAATGCCACTAGTAGTTCGATATTGTAAAAACAGTTGTCTACATACAAACCCGACTCCTTATTTTCCCCAATCAACCTTTGAGCCCCCATCAATGACGAGAGAATGTCTTCCAAACCCCTTTTCCAGTGGGCTGCCTATTCTCTGGGCTCTATTTACGACAAGAAACAACCCCACAACAACATTCGATCGATGCCCCGATTCGATGCGGGAAAAGCGCGGGAAACAACGAAGGAAGCGAAAGGTTTCGCTGGACCACTTCAGCCTCTTCCAAAAATACGTATATCGCCGCAGCCATCCCACCCCCCACTGATTACGAAGGTACGTGTGTGAGATTTTCACCCTATTTTCCTTCAGTCAAAACCACACCACGCACATACACGCTAGTAAGTATGTGATATGAAGGCCCGAAAAGGACGACGACGACGACGACGATGGCGAAATGGTGGGGATGAAAGGACAGTTGCGTGCGCATGTGGCTAGCCCTAGTCAACGTCGTCACCGTCTTCGATGAAATAGTGTGTTGTATGTTCTGGGTAGGATCCTGCATGTACATTCGAGGAAACCACCTCCCATGTACAGTTCGGGCCGGTAGATTGGAACCAGTTTTGCATGATTGCAACGATTTTAAGCAAAAATAATTAATTATTTTATTCGACATTTGTTCCAATGTTTCAACAATGAATATTCTATGTAACTCATTGATACTATACCAGGGAGGGAGCTTCAGGATCACTTTCAAATTTTTATTATGAATTCTCTGCTGAGATTCCTTGCTGGTATGGCTACATCTAGTCGTTATTGGTACATCATAGAACATGGCTATCCTGAAAATTTGTTCGAAGATCAAAAGCTTGTTCTTAAGACAAAAAGTTGATATTCTGTGGATAAGAGGATGAAGTCATTTTACATGTTTGTCAAATTTGATAGATACTTAACTTAAACTGACCAATTTATTATTAAGTATGTTCGGATTTGTTGGCATTGATCAAATTTGTTACACGTCAACTTTTATGAGTGGTCGAATGTCCATGGCGGAATCCGGACTGTTCATTGGCATAAAAATAATTTTCGTTTATGTGAACCATCATTCTGTTCAAAATGACCTTTTCAGAAAGCAGATGGAGGAAAGCAAACTGATTGGACGATAGCTAGAAGTTTCCGCAGTATTTTTGTCTGGTTTTAAAATTGGAACAACCTTAGCAATTTTCCATTTGTCAGGAAAATATGAAAATTAAAAACATTTTTTAAATATATTAACTAAGAATGATAAGCAAACTTTCTGGAAGTTTCTTGATGAGGATTTTAAAATTTCCATCATCGCCAGGAGCTTTCATATTTTTGATTTTTTTAATAATAAACCTCATTTCTTCTAAATCAGTCTCACAGGTATGTTCGAAAATGTTCTCTTGATTGAGAATATTTTCAAAGTCCTGAGTAACTAAATTTTCAATTGGACTAGTGAGTCCTAAATTAAAATTGTGCGCGCTTTCAAACTGCATAGCAAATTTTTGAGCTTTTTCGCAATTTGTTAGTAATAATTTGTTTTCTTCTTTCAATGCCGGTATTGGCTTCTGAGGCTTTTCAAAATAATAGATAATTTCCAAAAACGCTTTGAGCCAATTGAGAAATTTAATTTTTATTTTTTTTTTGTTTCTTAATTGTGAAATCGTTTTTACAATTTATTCCTGCAAATCCTGCCATATAATTTTCATAGCAGGATCGCGAGTGCGTTGAAATTGCCTTCTCCTCACGTTTTTAAGACGGATCAAGAGTTTAAGATCATTGTCTATAATCACGGATTGTAATCTTACTTCACATTTTGGAATTGCAATGCTCCTGACTTCAACAATGAAATTTGTTAAAGTTTCAAGAGCATTGTCAATATCATGATTTGTTTGTAATGAAATGTTATCATCAAGATTAGAGTCAATATATGTTTTATATATATTCCAGTCGGCTCGAAAATAATTGAAAGTGGTGCTGGATTGAGAATCGCTTCATGAAATATTTAGGGACAGGGATAGAAATAACAGGGACATGATCAGAATCAAAATCAGCTTGGGTAATCAGTTGGCTACAAAGATGACTAGAGTCGGTTAAGACTAAATCAATCGATTCTAGAGGAGGAAAAACATGTAGGGCTATCAGGGTATTGAATTGAGAAATATCCTGAAGAGCACTCATCAAATAGAATTTTGCGATTGGAAATACTTTGAGAATTATTCCATGACCAATGTTTGGCATTAAAGTCACCAATGAAAAAACATTTTGACTTATTGCGAGTTGAGTTTCGCAAGTCATTTCGGAGCAAATTAACTTGCTGTCCAGAGCATTGAAAAGGCAAATAGGCAGCTATGAAAGTATATTTACCAAGCTGTGTTTCAAAAAGTTTCAAATGACGATAACAGTTGATACGCCTATGAATGATGATTGCAACTCCCCCACATGCCTCATCAAGTCGATCATTACGAAAGTTAGGATCTCATTTGAGTTTGGATCCAGGTTCCAAATAGCTTTCAGTAATAACTGCTATATGCACGTTATTAGCTGTAAGGAAATTAAACAGCTCGTCCTCATTACCATTTAAAGAACGAGCATTTCAATTTAAAATATTTAAATTATTATTTATTGGATCCATTAGAAAATCCAATAACAGTTTGATTAGTAAATTTTATCCCAAATTGGATTGCTTCAGTCGTAGTGGTGGCTTTTAACATTGCATCAATCATTTGATTCAATTGTTCAGTTAGAAAAATAAAATTTGATGGAGGCAAAGTTTGCAACAGCAAGTATATGAAAGCGACTGCTGATATACTAACTGAATGTTTTATAGTAATTAATATAAGGTGACCTTGACCTACATCTGAATCGTATCATCATTTCCACATATTTTGTTTCACATTTCTCTTAAAATTGGTGTATGGGAAAGTTATAGATCTAGTTAAATTTTACAACTTTGCTGAATACAGCACGCCGTTAATTTTAAAATCTTGTGAGTTACAAGCGAATTTCGAGTTTTTTAAGTATATTTTTGAAGTGAATTTTCTCAATTAACAAAAAATACATTCTCACAGTTTTTGCAGCAAGAGTTGCCTACTGTGTGGCCTTTCTGATGCCACTTAAGGTGATTATAAAACGAAGCCAAACTTTGAATTTTCAAGTGCACAAGACGAGAGTATCTGACAACAGTTCGATTTGAAAACCAATAAAATTGTTTGCTTGCTGGTGGTGACCAATGGGATAGATTTTCTACGCGGAGCGCTGTTTGGTTCTCAAGTCTTGTGCCCTTGAAAATTTGAGGTGTGGCTTCGTTCTATAATCACCTTAAATAAAAATGTTATCGAACCAACTCCATGATATATGGGCATCTTAAGATTTCATAGTTTTTCACTTAAATTTGCTTATGACTTCAAAATCACAAGAATTACAAACTTGTGATGTTCAGCAAAAATGTGTATCTTTACTTCCTCTGCAACTCTTCTGAAGACCACATTCACGTAAAACTGAAAACAAAAAAGTAAGATCAAAATTACTGATTTTTTGGGTCCACCCTATGTTAAAACTTTCAAAATCAATTTCCTTAGCTTAAATGAAGAGTTAGATCAAAAATGTCTTCGACAAAGTTGTTCAAAATAACATTTTCTAAAAGTTTGCAGAAGAGTGCAGCCACAAATTTAATCAAACAAAAAAGTTTTAGTCAAAATTTTAGCCTCAATATGGGCCACCCTATTTAACTATTTCCTTAAAAGATGCAAAACTCAATTACGAATAACTTCTTTAAAGACATCGAACGTCTAAAATCGACGAGAACAGAGGTAACACTTTTTTCCGGCTGAATTGTCGATTCGGTCCAATGCACTGTGTTATATTTTCTCAATTTCATGCGCTTTTTGAATAGCGCCCAAACCGTTGATTTTAGCGATATAGTTTATTCGGAGAAGTTTCTTGGTTTATTAAGGTGAAGATGAATCGAAGCCAAACCTCAAATTTTCAATAGCACAAATCTGGAGAACCAAACTCCAGTTTGAGCTGAAAACTTAATCGATTGGTCACCACCAGCTAGTGACCAATCGATTGAATTTTCAGCTTAAACGGATGTCTGGTTCTCCAGATTTGTGCTCTTGAAAATTAGAAGTTTGGTTTCGATATATCTTCACCTTAAAGCGCAACTTTTGACGAAAAAAGTTTTGTGATCAATCCACCTAGCAGTGAGATAGAAAAACTATTTTTTCGAAACATTTAGATAGACATATGGTGTCTTCGGCAAAGTTGTAGAATTGGCAATTTGAAACAACTTTGTCGAAGACACAATTTTTTGTGTACTTTTTGTTAAAAAATTCGTAACTCTTTTACAATATTTTTAACATTTTTCATGTCTTCTACAAAATTTATTATTATTATTATTATCTTTATTTAAGAGATTTTCAGCCCTAGGCTGGAATTCTACAAAGTTGTTAAACATCTTAAAACGCGTGTTTTTGCTGAACATCGCACCTCTCTATCTCTTAAGGAAAAAAAATTATCAGTCGAGTTCGTTTTAATAAGGCTTATTTGTTTGATAGTAAAAACCCATGCAAAGACGCTTATAGACAAAAGTTTTTATCAACTGTCGAAAGGGGAGATATGGTACTTTCATGATTTGTAAGAGTTGTCTGCGCCATTTTGCGCCGAAGCCAGTTATAGAGGCCCAAACTACCCTTTGAAAAAAGAGTAATTCATGAATAACTTTGTCATTTCAAAAGGTAGGGTGATGATATTCAGCAAAAACACGGGTTTTTTTCATGACAAACAACTTTATAGAAAACACAAAACATGTTAAAAATCTTGGAAAAAAGTGATGATAAAAAATAAGATTTTTAGGGGCCATTCACATACAACGGCATATATCTCAAAAAGTAGAAGAGATAGAAAAATTGTGTCTTCGACAAAGTTGTTTCAAATTGCCAATTCTACAACTTTGCCGAAGACACCATATGTCTATCTAAATGTTTTGAAAAAATAGTTTTTCTATCTCACTGCTAGGTGGATTGATCACAAAACTTTTTTCGTCAAAAGTTGCGCTTTAATAAACCAAGAAACTCCTTCGAACAAACTATATCGCTAAAATGAACGGTTTGGGCGCAATTCAAAAAGCGCATGGAATCGAGAAAATGAAACATAGTGCAATGTGCTGTGGTGACAGGTTTTTTTTTTCATTTGATTTGAAACAATTAGAACAGTTACTCGTAGTTTGAAAAGCGGAGGAGTTCAAATTACCTGCTACGATATCGGCAAAGGATTTCCCTTGGATAGATACATTTGAAATCAAAAGTTTCGAACGGCTATCCGACGGACTAAAATTAGTTTGAGAATGAGCATGATTATAATCTCCTGATGGGTATGATTCTGTATCAAGCGATCATTAACTGAAAAATGAGTATCGTTCGATTCGATGACAGGGAAATTCCGGAAACGACCGTTATCGTAACGGACCGTTCATCTGCCTGGCATGAGCCTCGACGGCTCGCCTACTCAAAGGGCTAGCCCAAAAGTTAGACTTGTGTTTGCCCTCGCAATTTTCGCATATGGACTAATCGGTATCTTCCTTCACTGGACAGACGTCCTTAGCGTGAGAAGCACCTCCGCAATTCATGCATTTAGCATTCATGCGGTAATGTTTTGTACCTTGACCCTACTTTTGGCACCGACGGCACTGAGTGGGGTTCTAGAAATTACCTCAAGGTTTCTGGAAATGTTTCCATGTCCTACGGATATCGAACATAAGTTTTGCTTTTTCTAAAGCTTTAATATTATTTAGACCTTTTTTGTTAAAGTGAACTAAATAACAACAACAATGCCATATTGGGTTCTCTTTTTCATGATGATAACTTGGACTGGGGAAAATCCAAGTAAATCATTAATTCCATATTTGATCTCCTCAGGTGACTTTGGTGACTTGAGAGACCTTTCAAGACGACTTTGAACAAACGTTCAGTTTTGTCATCATAAGTAAAACAATGTACTACTTCTCTTCAAGATTTTTGAGGAAAAGTTCGCGATCTCGGCAAAACACGACAGTCTCCTTTCTTTGCGATTTGGAAAGAGACCTTGATTCCCTTAATGGAGTTCAAGATCTCCTGCCTAAATCCCCCAAATTCGGAACAACTGACCACGATAGGCGGCACTCTTTACTTTCTCACTTGAATCAAAGAGCTTGAGCTCGAGACTGTTTCGATTCGGTGCTCGGAAAATTTGTCTAGAGCATCGAACTGATTGCTCATTTCGATACAATTATTCATTTCACCCTTGGAAGAAAGTTCAAATTCCGGAGAGACGTCCTTTCTTGCATTCTAGCCAAGTTTAGTAACATTTTTAAATGAATTTAGAGATTAACCCTTCCTCTTGTTTGTAGTTGCAACCATGTTTAGTGAATAAGCGAAAGAAGACGAGACCTCCTAAGAGATTTTTTTTTCCAGAGCGGTGTCCAAGAAGGATTACCACCGCTAGCTTTCGCTAACAGGTCCAACCAAAAATAGAAGGCACGGTTTCAAACAAGTATCGTAAAGGGATCAATAGTAGAAAAAATAGTACTGAAAAGTATCGTTTTTAATTTTAGCTCAGAAAAGTACTGTTTTTGTAGCACTGAAAAGTACTGTTTTATTGCTTTAGGTAGTTTTTAGAAACCTCCAAGAGCAGAGAGAATTCGTGTACGCACAGCACGAAGGTACGTTGTGCACTGATTCAACTGGTCTTGTACTTCTAAACATTCGACAGTATTCAGCTGGTGTTCCTCAAGGCAGCATTTTGGGACCAATATTATACAATATTTTTAGACATGACTCACTTTAATTACCTCAGGGATGTCAAAAATCTTTGTTTGCTGATTACACAGGCCTCTTCGTAAAAGGACGACGCTTGCGTTTCATTTGTACTAGAATGCAAAAAAAAGGTAGGATAGTTTTTCTTCATACTTGCAGAAATGGAAGATTTCTTCTAATGCTTCTAAAACTCTACCTAAAATATTCCCATTTAAACCAAAATTCCTTTATATGTTACCTTTAAGTAGACATGTTGTTAAGATGAGAGGGTACAAAAAATTGTTAATATGAAGTATGGACTAATCTTAGATAAAAATTGATCCTTTGAAAATTGCATTGAGGGCATTTAAACCAAATGTAACAAAAAATATCTGTGTCCACTTATGAACAGCAAATCCAAACTTTGTTATCAAAACAAGTCTTTTGGCCAACCATATTGTATAATGTACCAAAATAGACAGGCTGCTATTATGCCAGGAAGAAAGCTTTGCAGAAGATTAAAAATATATTTTTTTAAATGATTCTGTAGTTCCCTCTCTGGTATAGTATTTATAAATTACAAAGGTCAAATAAAATGATCAATTCTACCTAACAAATTCGATGCAATCTTGTGTTGCCTCATAAATATCCAAACTTTCAACCGACACTGTAAACCCCCTTTACCTTTGCTGGCCCGAGTCCGATTCGGCAATGCAATGGATGATGTGGGAAAGGATTTCCACTTGGCGCACTTTCGTTGTATTGTCCCTAGCCGAGGGTTGTTAGTTGTTAGTTGCGTGCCTGTATGGGTTCGTATGGAGTTTCGTCGAACGCCGTCCCGATTCCGGGAAACAAGGGGGTGAATATGCTAATCAAAGTCCAGAAAAGCCGTGCTCTGGTGGTGGCCACCTCGCTTATGTGAGTGTGCTGTGGGATTTGGGAGAATTTATGTCGTTATGTGTGGAGCGTGAGCAAGTTTTCCTCGCACGTGAGAGTTGCCGGTTATGTACAACGCCAGTGCGATTAGATTCTGGAGCGGCTGAGAGAGAGTTTATTAAGGTGATAAATCAGTAAATAATGGTTTGTGGGAGAGACGCTCGGCCAGGTTAGTTAGAGCGCCGATACAGTTTGACATACGATGTTTGGGTTTTGTTCGGGAATTTGTCTTGCTGTTAGATTGATAGCATGTAAGGTGTTTGCGACAATGTTAAAATTCTTGAGATTCAACAGAATGCAAACAATATATTTTAGAACTTCATGGCAAATTATATAATATCAAATGATATACTGAAGCCAGTGTTGGTTGATCACTGCTTATGGTCTCCCAATACGCCTTTTATGCATAATTTACACTATGCATAACTTATCATCTCGCCCTAGAGCCATTGCAATCCGAGTGTGTAGCTCGTTGTTTTTAAGCAACTGATCGAGATAAAAACTGGGAGCGGGTTCTTCGCTTCTTCGTAACATTTTTAATTATCTTGTAAATTCATTCTTTTGCTCAGTAACAACAAGCTACCCACTTCGTTGCCGATGCCTTTTAGGACGAGATCATAAACTAAGCGAGAACAGTGAATACGGTTTTTGTCGTAGAAACTATATTAAGATCATCATAAAGGATCCAATCGCACAGGTTGACCCAATGAGCAGCAGCGATAAACGATAAATTGTTCAGAAAGACCATGCTGAATGCGATGTGTTCGAATCCCATCGATCTTTCCAAGTTTGAAGTTTTTCCGATTTTCTAGGGAATAAATATGCTTACCACATGGTATGCAAATGCATTGATTTCCGCAAGGAAAATTTACATTTCATTCTACTGTTGCATGATCAGCTATCAGAAATCCTTTGAGAATTATTATTATTTGAAGGATATTCGAGGTAATTCGAAATTTCGCGGCTTAGCAGCGTTTCCATACTTCGGTATTAATGTAAGCTATCAGAATGAACAACCTGAAGTTGTGTAAGTTTGGTGAAAACTATTGAAGAGTAGATATTACCATTATTTGATTATTATTTGGCCTCATTTCTTAGAAAAACTTGAAAAAAACTTGTTTTTGCCTTTGTTACTATACATGCTTATAACCTACGAAAATTCGATTGGTGCAAAAATAAATAAACCATTTTACCCAGACAACCAAAATGTACGTACCTTTTACGTATTTGCGTTATGCGATGCTTTAATGTGCAAAGTTTCACGTGTAAGATATCGCGGAAAGACATGCAAAAGTGGAGATGAAATTAGACATGCAATGCAAATGAATAGATTTTATTGCTAACTGTTTTGTAATATTATGCGATATAATCTATCATAATAAACTTTATTTGACAGCTGCTACGGATTGATACGACTTACTTAGTACGTGTATACGAAACGAAACCAAATGCACTAATAAACTCAGAAAATAGCATTTTGTGCGAGGAAACTCGCCGCTCAATCGATTTCCGTCACGTTTTTGTGCGGATGTTATCTTAATTGTACAAGTAAAAGAGTTTAACGTTGATTCCTCTGCGACTTCCGGTTGACTGGGTAATCGTCGATGTTTATTTTTTTTATTTCAAATTAAAACACAATAAAACTCTTTTTTGTCGAACATGCCACTAAATTCTTTCAAAAAAGGACAGTTGACATTTAGGCTTCATACGAAACAGACGTGTATTGTTTGCCAAGTGAAAACACCGCATATATTTTTCGCTAATCGGACTTTGTCCGAAAGGCTTATTCATTAAGTTTTCGTGTAAACGACTAGTTATCATCCTTAAGGATGGCCGGATTCCGCAAAAACTCAATCGTAATTGACTTTAGCGTCATGCCAGTACGACCAAAGCTGAACGTTGTGCAAGAGTTCCTGTTCAAGCAGATGTCCCTAGACATGTCGCTAGTCAAAAACCTGCAGACAAGCATTACTAAGTCCCATGTCATCATCGAACTGGACTCCGCAGCAACAGCTGAGAACGTCGTTATACTGCACAACATGAAGCATACACTTGAGCATGACAAACAGCTCTACCATATCCCAGTGCACCCGACAGACAACGCCATTGAGGTTAAGGTGTATGACTTGCCTCCACACATGCCAAACAATCTCATCTCAGCGCAGTTCTCAGCTTATGGGAAGGTTCTCTCCGTGAAGAACGATGTCTGGAAGGACTATTTCCCAGGCATCCCTAACGGAGTGCGAATAATTCGTATGGAAATCCAAACGCCGATTCCTTCGTATGTCCCCGTGGCCGGAGAGCTGTCATACGTCCTGTACAGTAACCAGGTAGGCATTGTACCCAGAAGGTCCATATCGGAAAGACATGTTCGGCTGCTCGAAAGGAGTCTTCCCAGAACGCAGGAGAGAAATCAACATTAGCCGAAATTGTCAGTAACTCGCAAGCTGGTACCAACGAGTCCCCGATAGAACACATGGAGGCCACAGATAGTGAATCTGATGATGAATCAGTCGCGTCAAAAGAAGCTACTACCATCCAGCTCTCCACGGCCGATTCACTGGCCACAACGATGAAAAAACCAGCAAATCTCCTGAAATGCCCAACTTCAGTCAACCCGTCGCCTCTACATCGAATTCGTCGAAAATTGTCACCTCGGAAACCGAAACAGATCCTCTTGGAGGTCGCAAACGAACTCTGTCGCCGAAGCAAGCTGAGCAAGAATCACAACGACCTCAACGCCGAACAAAATCTCAGCGACACACTTCAAAGTAAGGATAACTTTCTTCACCATCGAAGCCAAACATTCCGTACATAGCAGTACATGTCCATCTACGCAAACCATCGTTGGAGCACCTTAATTTCTCAAAGGTAAAAATACATTGTATATGTCTAGCCGTAGCGCCATCAGATACTACCGTCCTGAAAATTTCAATAAACTCCTCAGAACTCCACCTGCAAAATCATGTCATCAACTGTAATTCAAAACATCACCATCGACCAAAATCTATTTCACCGTTGGAGCAACACTTTCCTTCCAAGGTAAAAACAAAAAGTATATGTCCTGTCGAAGTGTATTTGGACGCTACCGTCCTGAAAAGTACAACAATCTCCGTAGAAGCCGTACCGAGTTTTATCTGCCTTTGGGATTGCGATGACTGTTCATGCCGGCTGGAAGGTTTCCCATCGTTGGAGCATCGCCCTTTCCGTAAGGTAATAAAACATAGTATATGTCCTGCCGTCGCGTTTTTGGATACTGCCGCACCTGTCAAGCAAATTTCAACATCCGTAGGCCAAATCACAACAGCGGCTCTCTCTTCAGCAAAATCCAGCGCACGAGTATGTCGACAGAAGGATACAATATCGGAGACACAACTACCACGATCTCGATGCTTGACGAACATCAGCAATAACCAAATTGTTGTTTACGGTAGGACACCAACAACACAGGTGAGCGATAACAGAGATAAACCGGCTGACAATAGACAACTTGTCATTAGAGTCACTATTATACACACTGCAAATGATTTAACAGCAAACGATAAGTCTCAGCGACCGGGAACGCTTTTGAGAGCTCACTTCACGGCTAAGGTACATTTCGTATACTTCACTCTTTAAAATACAAATGGATTCATTGAGCTTCAATTCAGCAACCATAAACATTGCTAATATATACAGTCGAACTAAAATAGATGCTCTCAATTCCTTCCTACGGTTAAACGAAATTGATATAGTTTTTCTGCAGGAAGTCGAAAATACGTCTATACAACTGACAGGTTACTCAATTGTTTTCAACATTGATAATAGAAATAGAGGTGTAGCAATTGCTCATAAGCCCAGTATTGAATACACAGCAGTTCAAAATTCTCTGGATGGTAGGCTAATAACAATAACACTGAAAAATGGGGTCACGCTGTGCAATATTTATGCCCCTACCGGAGCGCAAAATAGGGCATCACGAGAAGACTTTTTCAACTTCACTTGTGCAAATTATCTCAGAAATTGTACAGGACCGATAATCTTTGGGGGTGATTTCAATTCCGTTGTAAATCCCAGAGACGCGACTGGTGCTACCTCACGGAGTAATATGACGTCACGGCTAATGAGTTCCTTAGACCTGATTGATGTTTGGCGTGTTCTACATCGAAATGAGACCGATTATACTTTCGTGCGTGCTGGATCGTCCTCGAGGCTAGATAGGTTCCTAGTTTCTAGATCGTCCACTAGCTGGCTACGAACCATCAATCATTCAGTTACGTGCTTCAGCGATCATAAAGCAGTGTTAATGCGAATGGTTTTACCAATAACTGGTCCCATCATCGGGAGAGGCCTATGGCGACTCAACCCTCATGTTTTAGAGGATGAAGATACGCAAAACCGTTTTCAAGCTAGATGGAACTACTTAGTCCGACAAAAGCAAAATTATCGTTCCTGGTCATCATGGTGGTTAGATTACGCAAAACCTAAAGTTGCATCCTTTTTTCGTTGGCAGACTTCTCTTCAGATTCAAGACTTCCGTAATATTATGAATCTCTTACACGGTGAACTAACTAGGGCTTATCAACTGTATGCCAATGATGCAACACAATTGACACGAATTAGTAGGATCAAAAGCATTATGCTATTGAAGCAGCGTGAGTCATCAAGCAACTGGCGACAACTTAAGGAAACTTATCTGAAAGGAGAGCCAACTTCCTTATTTCATTTGTCGGAAAAGAACTACAAGCGTTCAAAAACCTTGATTACGGAATTGGATGTTGGAGGTGATATGATCAACGACAGTGGTCAAATAGAGCAATGCGTTGTCACATATTTCGAAGATTTGTTCCAAGAAAATAGACAGCAACCGACAGGAAGTACCTTCCTACCCACTCTTCGCATACCCGACCAAAATGTAGCAAACGAAATACTAATGGACCCAATTGAAGTCAATGAAATTCATCGCTGCATTAAAAATAGTTCTGCTAGAAAATCACCAGGAGCTGATGGACTCCCAAAAGAGTTTTACCTGAAATGTTGGAACACGATAAGTCGTGAATTTACCTTGATCTTGAACGAAATGCTACATGGTCCTAATATAGATCCACGCATGATGAATGGAATTGTCGTTCTAGTGAAGAAAAAGGGAGTCTGCAAAACAATGAATGGCTATCGTCCAATTACACTGCTGAATTTCGACTACAAAATTCTAACTAGGATTTTGAAGCAGAGAATGGCTCCATTATTGGAATTTGTCTTATCCAAACATCAGAAATGCGCAAATGGGAAACGCAACATTTTTCAAGCAACTAGCAAAATTCTAGATACGCTTTCCGCTCTAAAACACTCCAAAAAATCATCACTGTTAGTGTCCTTCGACCTTGATCATGCTTTTGACAGGGTGAAGCATAGCTTTCTTCTACAAACAATGCAGCGGATGAACTTCAATGCACAATTTGTAGAACTTCTGAAAAGAATAATGGAAAACTCTTCAGCGCGAATACTCATCAATGGAAAACTGTCAAGGGCGTTCCAAATACACCGGTCGGTGAGGCAAGGAGATCCGCTCAGCATGTTCCTCTTTGTTATATATATGCAACCATTGATCGACAAGATTGTAGAATCAGGGGACGCTGTTGAAGGATTGAACGTTTACGCGGACGACATCAGCATATTTGTTCCTAATATGCAGACATTACAACGTGTAGTGCAGGTAATCCGGGAGTTTCAAACCACATCTGGCGCAATCCTAAATCTGCAGAAAACGGTTGCTCTGAAAATAGGAAATATTTCGTCAGGAGATCAGCTGCCTTGGCTAAACTTCTCTAATTTCGTAAACATCCTAGGCATTAGATTCTGCTGCAGTGTCAAACAAACTATGGAGTCAACATGGATCAACGTAATCAAAAACATGAAATGGCGATTGTGGATGAGCAGATCGCGCTCGTTGAATTTAATACAAAAGATAATCTTGATAAACACCTTCGTATCCTCCAAAATGTGGTACACAGCGTCAACGCTCCCATTACCAAAAAAGTTTGAACAACAAATCCTTAAGGAATACAGGAATTTCCTTTGGATTGGTGGCAAAAATCACATACGCCTTGAAACTCTTTTTCTGACGAAGAACCGTGGTGGCTTAAACCTACATTGTCCGGGGTTGAAATCTGTGTCGTTATTAACGAACAGAATTCTTGATAATTTGTACGATCTGCCGTTTTTACGTGGACTTTTAAATACGGACCAGATTTTTCAGATTCCAGCTGCTTACCCTCAAGTCAAAGTATTTGCTTTGGAAGTGGCAACACTGGCCAATAAAACTCTGGAGCACCATAGTTCTTCCAACATATATTCAGAACTACTTTTAGCGGAAAATGATCCTGAACTGCTGAGCGTTAATCGTCGTTGGAAGGTGATTTTCAAGTATATAGCAGATCATCGAATTCATTCACAATATCGCTCAGTTTGGTATACCGCAATCCATGGGAAGATTAATCATAACGAATTATTGTACAAACAAAGACGCCGACACTCTCCTTTATGCGACCGTTGTCCAGGTGTCATAGATACCGTTGAGCATAAGCTTTTTTCATGTCTTGTGTCAAAACCTGTTTGGATTTTTGTGAAATCAATAATTTCAAGAATGAAGCCAGCCCTTCAACGGAAGTCACCGAATTATTTACTTTTTCCTGAGTTAAGAGGCATACCATCCAGAGAAGCACTCAAAATTAATCAGCTTTTTGCAAAATTTGTATACTTCATATGTTGTACTCCAGAAGAACAAATTAATGTTAGTAGTTTTAAGCTTGAATTGTAAATCTAAAAGTTTTATAAGTTAGTACTCTAAATAAATTCAGACCAAGATAAAAAAAAAAAAACCCAGACAACCAAAATGTACGTACCTTTTACGTATTTGCGTTATGCGATGCTTTAATGTGCAAAGTTTCACGTGTAAGATATCGCGGAAAGACATGCAAAAGTGGAGATGAAATTAGACATGCAATGCAAATGAATAGATTTTATTGCTAACTGTTTTGTAATATTATGCGATATAATCTATCATAATAAACTTTATTTGACAGCTGCTACGGATTGATACGACTTACTTAGTACGTGTATACGAAACGAAACCAAATGCACTAATAAACTCAGAAAATAGCATTTTGTGCGAGGAAACTCGCCGCTCAATCGATTTCCGTCACGTTTTTGTGCGGATGTTATCTTAATTGTACAAGTAAAAGAGTTTAATGTTGATTCCTCTGCGACTTCCGGTTGACTGGGTAATCGTCGATGTTTATTTTTTTATTTCAAATTAAAACACAATAAAACTCTTTTTTGTCGAACATGCTACTAAATTCTTTCAAAAAAGGTAGAACAAAAAGAAAACTTAAAAATACTTGTTAACTTTTTTTCCTTCTCGCCTGGAGGCAAGGTTTAAATCCCTGTCGACAAGACTTTTCAAGGTGGAATTCTAGATTGCATTGCAAGAAGCCACGATATCCCTAAAAGTATGTTTAAAGTAATCCTTAGTTTAAATCATTAAAGAGTATGAGAAAATATTGATGTAACAATTTACTAAGTAATTTCATAATGAGTTGCTGAGTTTATTCCCGCAAAAAAGTGCCTTCATTTCCGCAAGTTATTGAGTGTCTTCATTTCACTCAATTTGAATTTTCTCTGTGTACATAATTTGATGAATGTTTTCATTATGTTGTTGGAACAAACCATGAAGGAATATCTGTAAAAATTCTTGCATAAATTCCTAGTGAAATTTCTAAATAAATTTATGTAGAAATTCATACTAAAATTCTTGAAAAAACACCTGAAAAAAAACATACGAACAAAACCTCAGAATACCTACCATATATTTCCCGACAAACTCGTGGATGAATTTCGCAGAAATTTCTGAAGAAATATTCAAAGGATCCCTTTAAGAATATTTGAAGGCACCTCTCTCGAATCATAAGAGATATATCTGGAAAAAATCCTAAAGAAATCTTAACGGAATACATAGTAGGAATAATTGTAAGGTACCTTTAGAAATAACACATGATAAATTTTTCGGACAGTCCCTGAAAGAGTTTTCATAAAAATCCCCAAAAATCTATGTTGACACATATATTTTCCCAACGGAATGTTTTTTTCTTCGATGCTGTGGAAATTACTGGAGACATTCTTTGGAGTGCCAATAAGAAATTTTTGGAGGGATCTTTGAAACAACAAGCAACATTTCTGGAAATTTCTGGAATTCGTGGAAAAATCTCTGGACAACTAATTATTACTTGGAGAAACTATTGAAGTACTCCCTGAATGACTGGACAATGCTTACCATTGGCACTTCGCGTACCTGCAGGAATAAAATAGACCCCATTTATGGTTCTTAGCTTCTTGTCCAGTAACTTTTATCCCTACCTCCCCGTGGTGCCGCTTGGGGTACGAGTAACCGTAGGGAAGATCGGGTAACCAAACCTGGTGGGACCTTGGTCGTATGCTGACAGGGAAGGGGGGCTCCTCTCTTCTGAAGGTGTAGCTTATCAGAGCGTCTGTTCTCCATGTTAGGAGCGGCTGATCATCGTCCTAGTGCCAGCGTGGGACTCTAAACAGTGCTGTGAACGATGATCCTCCGGCGAGACAGGGGGTTGGGGCATCGAAAACGGACTAACGATTGGAAACTCGGATCATGGAACTGTAAGTCTCTACATTTCTTGGGAAGTACCCGCATTCTTTCCGAATTATTGAGGGTCCACAAGTTCGACATCGTAGCGCTGCAGGAGGTTTGCTGGAAAGGGTCGACGGTACATTCGTATAGGGATGGTTATACCATCTACCAGAGCTGCGGCAACAGGCATGAGCTGGGCACAGCTTTTATCGTGATGGGCGAAATGCAGAAGCGCGTGATTGGATGATGGCCAATCGACAACAGAATGTGCAAGTTGAGGATCAAAGGCCGTTTCTTCAATATCAGCATAATCAACGTGCACAGCCCTCACCTAGCAAGTGACGATGACGATAAGGACGCTTTCTACGCGCAGCTGAAACGTGAATACGACGACTGCCCAAGGCATGATGTCAAAATCGTTATCGGAGATCTCAACGCTCAGGTTGGCCAGGAATTTAGACCGATTATAGGGAAGTTCAGCGCTCACCAGCTTACGAACAAAAACGGCCTTAGACTGATTGATTTCGCCGCCTCCAAAAACATGGCCATACGTAGTACCTACTTCCAGCACAGCCTCCCGTATCGGTACAGCTGGAGATCACCCCAACAGACTGAATCGTAAATCGACCACGTTTTGGTTGATGGAAGATACTTCTCGGACATTATCGACGTCAGAACCTATCGCGGCGCAAACATCGATTCGGACCACTACCTTGTGATAGTTAAAGTGCGCCAACGACTCTCCATTGTAAGCAACATTCGGTACCGACGCCCGCCACGGTACAATCTGGAACGACTCTAGCTACCCGAAGTCTCAACTGAATACGCGCAAAGCCTTGAGGCAGCGTTGCCGGAAGAGGGAGAGCTCACCGAAGCCCCTCTTGAGGACTGCTGGAGTAGTCTCAAAGCAGCCATTAACAACGCAGTGGAAGGTGCAATTGGGTTCGTGGAAGGAAATCGACGGAACGGTTGGTTTGACGAAGAGTGTCAGACGGTTTTGGACGAGAAGAATGTAGCGCGGGCGATGATGCTGCTACAAGGCACCCGTCAAAACGTGGGACGATACAAACAGAAGCGAAGACAGCAAACCTGTCTTTTCCAGGATAAAAAGCGCCGCCTGGAAGAGTTGGAGTGCGAAGAGATGGATCAGCTGTATCGTTCTCAAGAAACACGTAAGTTCTACAAGAAACTCAATGCATCCCGCAAAGGCTTTGTGCCGCGAGCCGAAATGTGCCAGGATAAGGATGTAGGTATCTTGACGGACGAACATGAGGTGATCGAAAGGTGGAAGCAGCACTACGACGAACACCTAAATGGCGCAGAGGAGCAAGATCAAGACAGCAGAAGGAATGGCTTCATCAGTACGGCGGATGAGGGAGACGTGCTAACTCCCATAATAAGCAAAGTTAAGGATGCTATCAAACAGCTCAAGAACAACAAAGCAGCTGGAAAGGATGGTATTGGAGCGGAACTTATTAAAATGGGCCCGGACAGGTTGGCCACTTATCTGCACCGATTGATAGCCAGGATCTGGGATACAGAACAGCAACCGGAGGAGTGGAAGGAGGGAATAATATACCCAATATACAAAAACGGTGACAAGTTTACAAGTTTTCTTAATGCAGCCTATAAAGTGCTTTCCCAGTTCATCTTCCGCCGTTTATCACCACTGGCAAGCAGATTTGTGGAAAGTTTTCAAACCGGTTTTGTGGACGGGCGATCGATGACAGACCAAATCTTTATGCTGCGGCAGATCCTCCAAAAGTGTCGCGAATATCAAGTCCCTACGCACCACCTATTCATCGATTTCAAAGCGGCCTATGATACCATCGACCGCGAAGAGCTATGGAAGATTATGGTCGAGAATGGTTTTCCCGGGAAACTGACTAGACTGATCAAAGCAACGATGGATAGTGTACAGTGCTGTGTGAAGATATCGGGAGCAATATCGGACCCGTTTGAAACACGCAAAGGACTTCGACAAGGCGATGGTCTTTCCTGCCTCCTGTTCAATATTGCGCTAGAAGGTGTTATGGAACGGGCGGGCTTCAACATGCGGGGCACGATCTTCAACAAATCCAGCCAGTTCAGCCAGTTGCTGACGACGAGGACATTGTCGGAAGAACGTTCCAGGTGGTTTCAGTATACCAGACTGAAACGTGAAGCAGAAGTGATATTGATAGTTTAATAACATCAGCTGATACGACAGATATTGAGCAACTCTCCCTCTACTCGAGAATTTAACCAGTAACTTTATTGTACTTGAGGTGATGAATATCCTCAAAGTACGAGCTAATGGATCATAAAAATGACCAAAATGGCCGCTTTAGAAAGCACAGATAGCGCCACCGTTGCCTTGTGTGTTTGACAGAACAGCAATGCTGTCACAATGTTAAACCCCATATACAGTGGCACCTTTGTTTTGATGCGGTGAGCACTTACAAAAACTACCTTCAATGATCCATTGGTTTCGTCTACAGTTTTGACATAAACATTTCTTCCGTCGTCTTTACCCTCATTGCATGCGCACCCAGCTCCATTCAGGTGTTCACTGAAGTGCTGTTTCCACCTTTCAATCACTTCAAGTTCTCAACATACCCCCATCCTTATGCATTTCTTCTCCTGGCAGCCTTTGCGGTATACCTTGAGCTTTTGACAGAACCTCCTTAAGGTGAAGATGAATCGAAGCCAAACTTCAAATCTTTAGGAGCACAAATCTGGGGAACCGAACATGCGTTTGAGCTGACACCTTAATCGATAGTTCACCACCAGCTAGTGATCAATCGATTAAGTTTTCAGCTTAAACGGATGTTTGGTTCTCCAGATTTGTGCTCTTGAAAATTCGAGGTTTGGCTTCGATTTTATCTTTAATCGTCTTAATCTCTTTGCACTCCACTCCTGACGATATTTTCGCTGTTCCCGTTCACCAAGTTGAACAGCCGAGGTATTATTTAATGTTTTACCAGATCTCAATTTGTTTATTACGCTGATAACATACTTAAACAAAAGATTAATGATCAATGAATAACATCTGGTTTTGCTGATTTTAACGCTTGTGCTCGAAGTTGTGCATGTGCTCTGGTAGTTTGAGGTTAAAGCGAAAGTAGAAGCTAAAGTCAATAAATGACACTCAACAGATACCAAGTTTTAGCATTCTTTTACTAAAGAGTCTCACATCATGCATTTCACAAACTTGTTCCAAACTTTTGTTTCTATAATCCAATTTTTCCCAGCCTACAATCCCCAAAGCAACGAAGTCCGAGCGCAGATATACCTGTCCGGCATAGAACTCCAACACATCCATCCACGCCGTGAGCATCGGAGAGGGACGGTGGAGTCTACGACGCCATCGACGCTCCCAAAGAAGGTGGCCAAGTGGTGGTGGAACCCAAAACACACAACCCGAGGCCCACTCCCATCCCCAACTCTTTATCGCGCGTGTGGAGCCTTCGTTTCGGAGCGGGAGAATCAAAACAAAAACAAAACTCCGCCGTCAAATCATGCTCTCAGAGAGCAACGCGGCATGCTTTCGGCGTCGCGATCTCGCGAGCGACGTCGCGGTGGTATTCGCGACACGACGAGAGTGCCAAATCTCCGCTTCTAGAGTCGGTGGACTGGACGACGACGACGACGGTGGCTAGTGGACATTCTAAGCATGTGTGTGGCCGTCTGGTTGCGAAGGGGAGGAACGCGACCTAATCGCGAACGTCGTCGGAATATGTACAAGTCTGCGATGAGAGCGAGAGACGCGAGCGATGATTAGAATATGTATTGAGGGAAATGCTGCTGGGTTAGTGTCGTTGTAGTGGTCGCGCGCGTATGGAAATTTGATGAGTGTTTTGTTGTTTGTTCGGTGCTGGGTGGGGAAGGGGTGAAAGGACGCGTCTCGTCCTTAGTCCGTTTGTGTTTTGGTTTCTGGAAAAAGGAGATGATGATGGTAACGGTTCTTCGGAGTCGTTCACATATGAGCAAGTGTGAGCGAGAAAGGATGAAGCATGTAGCACACATCACATGTGAGCGCGGGTGAGGGGGCGGGTGGTAGTTTTCGTCGTGTGTGGGTTCGGGAAAATCGGTCGGTACATAGTGGGCACATTATCCGGATGGGAATAGAAGGATTCGGACGTGATACAGAACATTAGCAACGGCAGTGGGACTGCGTGTGTGTGTGAATTTTCGGTGGACAGGTCCTGACGGTGGTCATAGACAGGATTGCTAGATGAGTGGGTGCAGGTGAGGAGAAAGAGTGATGAGTGGGACGAAGTGAATGATCCGTGGAGAGATATCCAATTCTCCCGCTCTTGGATGATGGGGAGAAGTGTAGCGCCGCCGGTCGGTGGGAGGATGTTTGGGTGTGCGGAGATTGTATAGAGCCCGAGTTGAGGCACGACGACGTCCTCCTATGTTCTGGCACGGACTGGTGTTTAGTCGTGGTTGTTTTATGCTCACGTTCGCCTCATCGTCATCGTCGTCATCATTGTCAATGAGCATAAGCGGCGTCGGCGGCGAAGGCAGCTGTAGAGACGATGGCAAAAGGAAAAGCATAAGAGATGTGCTGTTTTGGTTGATGATCGTGTTGTGCCTACTACAAGACAACGGCGTGGATCTTGGCCAGCGGTGAATGAGAGACAGAGAGAGCGAGGACGGGTCGGGTCGGGTCGGGTGCGGTGTGGCCGGTTGGATACTCCAGCGACGTGCGCTCTCCGTTTGCTGTGGTCGATTCTGCAGTTGTTGTTGGCGGTACTGTAGTCTTCGAGTCGAGAGGAGTCATCGCGCGCGCCAAGCCACGACACGACGGTATGATATAACGTTTTTGGTTGGACTTGGCACATTAGATGCAAACGGACTGTCGCGAAGTGAGGATGTCATAGTGGGAAGTGCTTGACTTTTTGCGAATCGGCTACTTCGCGCGAACACTCGGTGCGTCTTCACTTCTTCGGTGAACCAGGGTCCAGTGGACGAGACTGTTGACCCCGGATTTCGAACTTCGGATTCCTTGATTACAATCAATCGGAACTCGTAGTGCTTCAGTGCAATTACTTTGTATATCATTGAAACGAAAATCAAATCTTAGTGATACCTTTGAACTTCTTCAACCATCGGAATACAAATCACAAAAATTCCTGAACCCTCGGTTATTGAAAATCCACCAGAAACAGAACAAGTGCACAACCGTCCAGTAAAGAAAAAAGATGCCTCTGTATGCGGTGAGGTTAAAATCCCTATCGGAGTGTGTGGTTTAGTGAAAACTATCAAGAGGATACTTACTGCCATCATCGGCAAAAAAAAAAAACAACCCAAAAAAGTGATCCCAACAGAACATCCGGAAGACAACAAAACGCTACAAAGTATGCAGCAGAAACAGAAAAAACGCGGCGTGATTGTTTGCGTGTGAAAACGACGAGGGGAAATTTTCCTCGAAACAGTTTTTTTTTACTTCTTCTATCTGTCTCGCCTTTGTGCAGAGTGCAATACACAAACGGAAGAATCCTTGAATGAAACCCTCCCCGTCCTTCAACCTCTTGTCCCCGCGCCGAACCGCGAGAGGCGCAAGGAAGTTAATTGAGTGAACAGAAGGAACCTACTACTAGAGGGATGATTCGAAGATAAAAGCAGAAGAAAAAAAATTGCCACCCATCGGCGCTAATTGCGAAGAGCCGCCTCACGAATACTATCCTGGCCTGTCTGTCAGCCCTTGCGACCAGGACTGGGAAGAGAGTGATCTTTAAATAAAAAAAAAAACACAAGAAAAAAGTGCGCGTGGAAAATCGCGGAAAATCAGCTGCTTTACGCGAAAACAGTGCGAACAGTGATAAAAAAAACGAAGCAGAACGCAACTTGTAGTAAACGACGATTCCGGTAGAGTGGAGTGTTGCGACGGTGGTGTTGTCTGCTGGTGCAGCCCAGACCAAGAATTTTTTTATTTAGTTGAAGAGAAGCAACCTAAAAAAAAGGACGACGAAGTCGACGACGACGTGCTTTCGCCATCCGCGCGCACAGACACACAAACACACCGACGCGCGAAGTGAAAAACAACAATCCTGCCAAAATGAGAATTAAAATGCCAGCTGTTCGGATCGCACAAGGTAAGAGAAGAAAAAGGTTCGCGAGCCTATTTGCGTTTTTTTTTCAAGGAGCTTTTCAGGTCTTCTCGCGGAGTGACTTTAAAGTGAACTTGTGGGTGCGTCGAGAAATCGATTTTTCCTCGGAGCTGCTTTCCTACGGATGGGAAAACAATGGAGCGGGATCTGATGGGTGGTGACTGGGCGAAGGATGCTTCGAGCTACTAATGGGGGTTGTTTGGGTGACTTTAATATGAAACTTTTCTGGGGTTTCAGAGACTGGTATCAGTCGTCAGATGTGTTGTGATTTAACGTTTATCGAGAATTCAAATCTTCTCGATGCTCAAACCAACTTAATCCAAGAAGAACATTGACTTGAACTGGTGTGCAATAATTCAAATACTTACAACACATGTGCAAAAACCAGATATACAATAATAAAGATTGATGAAGATCCACTCCGCAGTCGAATTGTAGGTGAATGCTAAAAACTACGTAAAGCAAATTTTAATAATTATGCGGACGTTTGTCCACTTTTCGTGTAACAAACTAATTTTATGTCACCAAACGGAATACTATTTCAACATTCTATACAACACCTTAAAATGTTAAGAATCATTTTAAACTGGATGAACCTCAGGATAATGGGGTTCATATTGATCATGATTATCATCATTACCTCGAGAAATGTTGTTTATTACAGAAGGCTTTTCATAGTTTTCTTTCGGGTGATTATGGACATTTATGGCTAACTCAATTCTACTGACTGATAGTAAAGTTATGTGTTTAACATTCGTCAATAGCAGATTTTTAGAATAAATTCTCGGGATCAACTAATTGTATATTTCCGATCTTCACATGGCATTTGCAAGTACGGAACGGTGTGTTCTGTGCGACACCCAATTTTGATGATCAGCAAATATGTCAAGAAAAAAATGGGATACCGTCAAATTTAGACATACCAGACAGATTAGGGAACCTAGATAGCCGTAGCGGTAAAACCGCAATTTTTCAACAAGACCAAGCTGAGAGTCGTTGGTTCGAATCAAACCGAATGAAAATCTTTACGTTAGGTGAATTTTCTCGATTTCCCAGGGCATAGAGTATCTGGCACACTATATAGACATACAAAAATAGTCATTGAGATAATTAAGTATTGCAATATACAATATGAATGGCTTAGCAGTTTTCGACGTAGCTAGAAACATGGAGATTTGAAAAGGTTTTTTTCATGTATGCTAGTCAGAAACATTTTTTTCTTGTTAAGAGCCCTAATGCTCCTAGAAATATTTTCTGGTTACGCCACTGCATCATATGAATAAAACACCGAAAAAGGATAATATTTAAGTTATTTAACCGCAATTTTTTTTAGTGATTATCCGCAGTGGAAATAATAATAATCGAGTACGACCTGTATTTGATGGAAATCTCGATTATAATGGCTACCGGCTAGGTGAGGTTTCTTCTTTGAAAACTTGTCCGTTTATAGCTGCTCCGATGATTTTTTTTTCTTGTACAACCGCAGATAACTTGCCAAATCATCAACTTGCGAGTGAATGTATTTGCAAAACCCAATTTGAGGTTAGCCGGAGCATCCATCTTACGTTGGATAAGGTAAAACTATTGGTTTGGAATTCAAAAATTTTAAAGTTTGTGCGATCAGAGAATTTTTTTATGTTTCCGCGTTCTATTTTCGATAACTTTTTTGAAAATTTGTATTAATCTTGATAAAGTTTCTACCAATTAACATAAAATCTTTTGGAATAAAAACACTTCAATAAGTTTCTCGCAATAAATGAAAATAAGCGACCAACTGGAACGGACTTTAAAGATATTAGTTCACAAAGATAATAGAAAAGGACAGTTTCAGTTTCTGATCCTGATTTATTTTAAATTGATGCTTCTGAAAAATAAATGAATTTGATCGATTGTGTCACGCAACAACTTCTGAAAATAGCCTATGTATTTTGCATATACTTCGATCCCTCTTATTATTTCGATTTTGGTGGCATTTTAAGTTTAGGAAAATCAGCAAACCTTGAATTCTCCCAACTCATAAAATACAGTTGAATTACAAGCTGTCTCGTATTGAAAACTAGTCCAATTTGTTTTTAAAATGACACTTCAATTGAAAAATATAAAATAAAAATCTAACAGGGAATCTTTTGCAGACTCTTGCCGTCATTTGTGGAGGGGTCTGAAAGAATAAGTAACTCGCTACTGTACAGTAAATAATTCAAACTTACCAACTTGCAATAGTTTAACTTGAGCGTTTCTGTCCCGAGAGGTGGAAAATTCGTATACATGGTTTGCTACAATTTGGCTCATTCCACAAACAAATCTGCATCATGTTTCACAATCGCTCAGTGTCTAGTCATACTGGTCCAAGTGTTTTATGGTGATTTTTCGAAAACGTACTCTAACAATTCGAAATAACAAAATATTTACATATGATTCATTGTGATATCAGCAGTTATCTGTTTGCTGCAATATCTGTACCAAAATAGCATTGGAATAATCAGACTGGATTTTGTCGTAAACTTGTCTTCACATGGCCAAAATTTTATGTAGTCCCGTCTTTATGAACACTAACCAATTCTACCATAATTGGTGTATATATACAGCACTGAAGCCCAGATAGCTGGAGCGGCAAACGTGCAGGTATTCGTGCTGAGGGTCGTGTGTTCTAATCCCGCCGGGTTTGGAAATTTTCTCGATTTCGCAAAGCGCGGAGTATATTTGTGCTTGTTCTAAAACAAATGCAAAAATAATGATGAATTGGCAAAGAAGGCCCACCACTAATAACTTGGAAAGTGCTCAGAATACAATAAGCTGAGAATCAGACTCTGTCCCACTTATGACGCAATGTCAGAAAGTAGACGAAGAAACATTAAAGTTTGCAGCACAGCTCAGAAATAACTTTACTATAAATTCACAGCGTATTAAATACAAACTTTAAAGTTAGCGGCAGGGGTTGAGTTCTGAGAATATTTCGAGTATCTCTCACTAATCGCTCTCTGTAACCATCATGATCGGCTGCACATCATGAGAGTCTGTTTATCGTCTACTGCGATAGATCTGATTATGTGGGGGTGAATTATTTGTTCATACCAGTAGAGTAAAACTGCTACCCCCAGTGGTAAATAAGCGAGAACAATTGGGGCTCTCCTTCGCTGCTGCTATTTATCAAGCTTGTTACAACTTGCAAAACATTGCCGATCATGGACCGATAAAGAAGCGATGTTTTTCTTCGATTGCATGAATCGTGCTTCGAAATCAATTGGGAACAAATTCTGCAATGCCTGGTTACTATCAATTTTGCATAAAGCAAAAATTTACAAAACTTCTATAGTTAGATATTTTAATAATATCCATTTTAATCTAAAATCTAAAAATTTTGCAAAAGGGCACATGCCCTGAATTAAAAAAAAAAATATTAAAAGAATAGTTTAAAATTTTGTCATTTTTTTTTTAAATGAGGGAAGTTTGCGATCACTCAATAGTTTTCTTTTAAACAGCTTTGAGTTCTACTTCGAGTTGATTGGAAGTTATTTCTTTACTGCGGTGAAAACTTGAAATCACTCGCTGCACTAAAATCCGAACTCCAAACCTCCGAACTAGACCATTTTGTTTGAAAAAATGGCATTCTGTACATTTTACTAGAGCGGTCTTAACAGAGAAATGTCGCTATAAAATTGAAAATTTATATGGAAATTTGAAGGGACCGTTGGAAATGTCCCTAGAGAGATTTGTCACAATGAAAGTTGTCGTTATAACGAGCTTCGACTGGATTATTACTCAACCACGCCCAAAAATTGAGCAGCAGTTATTGTACCGTGTCTTTTTTCCATTTTTTTTTCTTCTAGCTATTACATCCCGCTTGGGAGAGATCTTCCTTCCAGCTTAGTTTTAACTGGCAGATTGACGTAAATTCCATTTCAATACTCATCGCTTTTTTGACTACCAAACAAAACCATTGATTTGATACACTAGAGTACCGATGCATGGTCAAAATCGGTATCATTCAACCAGCATAGTAGACGAACCTGATTAAGGGGCGCGCTTTTGAGAGTTTAATAGTGGCAGACTGTTTTCTCCAAAAGGTATAAATAGCGGTATCTTTTTCTAAAGAAGCTCTATGCAAAATGGCGAAGAATGATAATTGTATAAAAAACAACTAATTCATTATTTCTCAATAGTAATGGAGCAGAACGACATGCACTGAACAAAGGACACGGGTATACCACAAAAGATCACCGAAAGCTGGTCGCAGTGGTTCATCCCAAACAGAAACAGAAACCATTGATTAGTTGTGGGTATTTATCCTGTAGCATGAATAGTGAGCATTAGTTTTTGTAACTCCATGTTACAGAAATCCCACAATTCAATTATTTCTGAACATTTGTGCAAAAATAAGCAGAAAATTGAAAAGGCGCTTACGCCACTTCGCCTGATTACGGAAGTTATTCCCTAAGAATTTTCTTTGCCAAACTTGCCATTCAGCATTCGTATGTTGTGTGACAGGTACGATTTCAATTACAAGATCCAGGAGCTGCGGAGAATCGAACACATACATCTTCCTTCAGAGACACGATCGTTATAACGAGGCTAAGGAAGGCTCTGTGCAGCATCACAATGACTTTAGGCATATTTTCTTCTCGAATTTTATAAATTTAGGCGGCTATTTTGACAATTTTGACCACTGAAGTCGTTTACGAGAATCAAATAGGTCAACAAATTGTTTTAATGATCCCATTTTACATTTTGAAGGTTATGCCTATCGCTCATCATGCCTTACGTTTATCATGCCAAACATCCATTATGCCTATCGTACTTATGCCTAACGTTCGTTCCGTATGCCAAACTTATTTATGCCTAACGTCGTGTACTCGTTTTTTATCTGAAAATATAGATGTTTTATTGTAGTAGATCTATGTTAAATTATTTTGAAATTCTCTGTGAATTTCTTTTTTTATCCTAACCTAACCTAACACTTATGTTGAAACGGTTCAAACATATATTGAAGTAAGATTTTCTCTTCCTAAATGCTAATGTGTTTTTAATTCAATTGAATTTCTTTGAAATCTGATAAACTCATAATTGGTAATATTTCCCTGCAATTGAATGGTTATTTTAATAAATAAGCTTTGTTTAAAAAGGGAATATTTTTCAGTAAAGAACTTTATAATTTCATTAAAATTATTTTTTATTTTACTCAATTTTACAAGAATTATAAGTTTTAGGATAATAATGTTACCCTAACTAGGTAAAAATCCGTGCAGGCAAATAACACACGATGTGGACAAATAAAAAAGTGACCGATACCTTAATGGATGAACCGTAATCGTTGTTTCATGTTGTTGCGACATTTATTCATATTTACAGCTTTCAATATTAAACAAATCCTGAATATTACATCTTCTAATTCTTTTTGGCTTAACGGCTCATATTGAACAAAACTTTTTTCTTAGTTTGGTATTCCTATTAGCAGTCTCATAGTCATTACCCTAAAGCTTTCTTTGTCAATTGACCATTTTTCCGCTTGTAATTCGTTATGAAAGCACGTAGACACGTTATACCTTGGAATGTCAAGAGAATTTCCAACCCGATCGACGAGATTTGATTCTGTCTCCAAATTCTTACTAAATATTCCACTTATACTGACATATGTTGCTTCTGAAGGGGTACAGTTAAATAACCCCATGGTTCGCAATTCATTTTTCTAACGGATCTCTGCCCTTAACTCTATAGCCTCACCAATCTTGAATAATTCATAATTTAGAAATTGTCGAAAAACAATCGCCACTCAAAGTCACACAGTGCCGCCGCCGTTAGTTCAAAAGCGTTTCGTGACGAGTTCAGTCGCCTCTCCATGGTAAAACCATCACCATACCCAAATGGTCCTTCTTCTGGCCCTCCTGGCTCATCCCCGACAGCAGCAGCAGCAGCAGCAGTTGGGCTATTTTGCTCAGGCATGCCGAAGTCACATTTTCCCATCCACACCGTTAATTTTCACCTGCGAGCGCCCACTCATGGGCCCAGGGCATCACACACGTGGGGAACAATGTACTGTGAAGCGGGGTAACTTTGATAGTGCGGGATCGAAAAACGCTAACTGAAATTACATTATTTTTGTTGTTAATCAGTTAATGGAGAATATTTGCGGCCTTATTAGCATTAGCATTAGCATTAAGCATTTCACACAAATTCGTAGGTGGTACAGTCCTAGAAAATTGTATGAGGGTTGCCTCCTTACCGTCCGTTACCAAAGTTAGAAATCTAGACTAACCTCTAACTCTTAGACAAGATTGACGCATCCTCTAATAAACGAGAGCTGCCCTGGCTACGTCCTTGCGAAATCTGGGGAATGGGACAGGGTGATTAATTGAACACCTACTTAAGAAAGATGCAGAGAACTCTTTCGACCTCTCATAGTTGCTACGGGATGTTGTGGAATGTTGTGCCATAGGATACGTTCGGTAGACGTTCTGGAACATTTGTGGCTTTATATTCAAATATTAGATAATTATGAGATTATTGAATTTTTAAACGCTGACAAACAATCTGTTATAAGATCATTTTTTGATGAAGTTTAAATGAGTTCATTGAGGCCTTCCTTAGCTATTCCGAAGGTGTCTGGATTCGATTCCCGGTCGATCCAGGATCTTTTCGTAATGGAAATTTCCTTGACTTCCCTGGGCGTAGAGTACCATCGTACCTGCCACACGATATACGAATGCGAAAATGACAACTTTGGCAGAGAACGCTCTTAGTTAATAACTGTGGAAATGCTCTAAGAACACAGAGTTCATCACTGATTTTTGACAGATTTTTTTACCAGTGGAAGCCAATTTTGTAATCGTAATCAAAAATAAGCTACCCTATTTTACGGTACCTAACTAAAGGCACTAAAACTGCACAGTGCATCCATCACATGACGTGCGCGCGATCCATCCCGAACATTCGACTTGTCTTCTCCCCGGTCCATATTTATAATGTGAAAGGTTACGGATGATGGGGCTCGCTGCATTCAACTCGCGTGATGTTCGCGTGCAGCTCTTTAATACTGGGAGATCCGTTACACCGGCAGCGGCATCCAGATCATCCGGAGATACCCATTTCGGATGTTTATCACCCCTTGCAGCTCGCACGTTGATAAGAAGCTCCCAAGCACATGGCGTGGTGCGTTCGCAGCGGCACTATCCCAAGGCCATGTTTTGGGACGAAAATGGTAATCACGGTGCTCCCTAGACCGTTATTATCAGGGAAAACTACGAACAAAAGGATGGGTGAATCTCTTAATTCACAACTTCCTTCCAAAAAAGTGGGTTTCAAAACTGTCACTAAACGTGGTAAAAATGGTATGCGCGATTTCTTCCAAGACGAAATGGTTAAAGTTGATAGTTGCATCGAAATGAGCAATCAACTCGATGCTCTAGACAAATTTTCCGAACACCAAATCGAAGAAGCCTCTAGCCCAAGCTCTTTGATTCAAGTGAGGAAGCAAAGAGTGCCGCCTATCGTGGTCAGGCATAGAGTATCTTCGTACCTGCCACACGATAAACACATGCAAAAATGGTCATTGGCATAGTAAGCTCTCAGTTAATAACTGTGGAAGTGCTCATTAGAATACTAAGCTGAGAAACAGGCTCTGTCCCAGTTGGGACGTAACGCCAGAAAGAAGAAGAAGAAGTGTTTCTGTTGAAACACAGTTTGGTAAATATACTTTCATAGCTGGCTATTTGCTTTTTCAAGGCTCTGGACAGCAAGTTAATTTGCTCCAAACAGACTTGCGAAAATTGACTGGTAATAAGTCAATTTTTTTGTCATTGGTGACTTTAATGCCAAACATCGGTCATAAAATGATTCTCAAAGTAATTCCAATGGCAGAATTTTATTTGATGAGTGCTCTTCAGGATATTTTTCAATTCAATACCCTGATAGCCCTACATGCTTTTTCTCTTCTAGAATCCCATTTACGATTGTTAAGACGGGGTTAGTGGTCTGATGGCTACCGCTTCTGCTTCATATGCAGAAGGTCATGGGTTCAATCCCAGGCCCGTCCCTTTCCTCGTACTTTGTAGTTGTATATCTCTCACTTGCTTCTATCTTCCATTCTATATATATCACACTCAAACTATTCGTTCATAGCAAACGCTAGAACCAGAGACGGACAAGAAACCGTTTCCCTAACGCTTCCTACTTCCACGCACACGCCTTTCTTACGCCTGATACATAGGCAGTCTGCTAACCACAAAAGCAAACCTCTCTGCCATGCCTTTTCCCCCCAATCCATACACTCCCGCATGAACTGACGTGGATGCAGTGGAATATACGGTCTACGTGGGAGTCAGTTCAATGCATCATCAATTCCTCCCCCTTCCCCTCATTGGTCTGCATTCTGACGTGGCAGGTGCCATTGTTGCCTAAAAATAGAAGATCACCAGCACTTATACACTGAGGATGCCTGTTAGTCCCAAGCAGTCATTCGGTTGGTTCCTTGTGTAAGTGCAGCTGATCTGGCGATACTGGAGTGCATCCACGGGCGGCCAATCAAGCTCAAGCTCTAGAATCCCATTTACGATTGATTTGGTCTTAACCGACTCTAGTCATCTTTGTAGCCAACTGATTACTCATGCTGATTTTGATTCTGATCATGTCCCTGTTACATTTCAAATATCCCATGAAGCGATTCTCAATCCTATCAGCCCCACTTTCAATAAGTTTCGAGTCGACAAGAATAGATATGAAACATATATTGACTCTAATCTTGATGTTAACATTTCTTTACAAACAAAACTTAGTCAATATAATGCTCTTGAAACTTTAACAAATTCCATTGTAGAAGCCAGGAGCATTACAATTCCAAAATTTGAATCCCTGAATGTAGACGATGATCTTAAACTCTTGATCCGTCTTAAAAACGTGAGGAAAAGGCAATTTCAATGTACTCGTGATCCTACTTTGAAAATTATATGGCAGAATCTGCAGAAAGAAAATAAAAAACGATTTTTACAATTGAGAAACAAAAATTATGAAAATAAAATTTCTCAATTGGACCCTGGCTCTAAGCCCTTTTGGAAATTATCTTAAATTTTGAAAAACCTCAGAAGCCAATTCCGGCATTGAAAGAGGAAAATAAATTATTACTAAATAATTGATTAAAGCTCAACAATTTGTCATGCAGATTGAAAGCGCGTACAATTTTAACTACTCCAACTTAAATTCAAGTTACTCAGCACTTCGGAAGCATTCTCAATCGATAGAATAATTTTGAAAATTCCTGGGAGACTGATTTGGAAGAAGTGAGAAGTAATATTAAAAAAAAAAAACAAAAATACATAAAATTTCTACATCCTCGTCAAGAAACTTCCAGAGAAATTTTTTGAAAAGGACATTTTTCTGATTCCGACATGGACATTCGAATAGGTACTCATAAAATTTTACGTGTAACATATTTGATCCGTTCCAACAAATGTGAAGGCTATTCTACTGGTCTTGCTCTTCTAGACATAGAAAAAGCATTCGACAGTGTTTGGTATAAAGGCTGGATTGTAGAATTAAAAAACTTTAATTTTCCAACATACATTGTTAGAATAATCCAAAGTTATCAAATGTACTTCAGGTTAATTATCAATCTGAAAGATTTCCAGTAAGAGCTGGTGTTTCTCAGGGCAGCACTTTGAGACTAATATTATACAATATTTTCACATCTGACTTATCTGAGTTATCTCAAGGATGTCAAAATACTTTGTTTGCGGATGACACAGGCCTCTCCGTCAAAGGACGAAGCCTACGTGTCATCTGTAGTAGACAGCAAAAAAGTTTGGATATGTTTTCTTCATACCTGCAAAAATGGAACATTTCTCCTATTGCTTCTAAAGCTCAATTTATAATATTCCCACATAAACTAAAAGTGCTTAATTTCAAACCTTCAGGTAGACATGTTGTTACGATGAGAGGGGTTCCAATAAATTGGTCAGATGAAGTTAAATATCTAGGGCCCATGCTAGATAAGAATTCAACTTTCAAAAATCACATTGAAGGCATTCAAGCCAAATGTAACAAATATGTAGAATGTCTCTATCCCCTTATTAATAGAAAATCAAAACTTTGTCTTAAGAACAAGCTTTTGATATTCAAACAAATTTTCAGGCCTGCCATGTTGTATGCTGTACCAATATGGACTAGCTGTTGTAATACCAGGAAGAAAGCTCTGCAGAGGATTCAAAACAAAATTTTGAAAATGATTCTGATGTTTCCTCCCTGGTATAGTACTAATGAGTTGCATAAAATACCCAATGTTGAAATATTGGAACAAATATCGAGCAAAATAATTAATAATTTTAGACATTCTGGAATCGTTGGAATTTTCTATTGCCACAACAAAAAGTTAACAAAAGGTTACAAAAATAGTTGTTTTAGTTTAGTATTATAGTGTTTATTTTGTGAATTGGCCGCGTTTTGTGACGTGGAAGTTCGCAGTTTTCCCCCGATAGAGACTGAGAGGAAGGGCGCTTAAAAGAAGGTTGTTGCACTTGGCGGAAGCCGCTGCTACACGACGGTGATGGGCGGGAGACCGATGGTTTTTCACGCGTTGTCGTTTCTTTTTCCCGGCATCATCGGTGATGACGAAGACGGCGACGACGTCGACGTCGCGCGACTGTGGGAGACGATTCGGGGAAACGGCCCGAACGGTGGGGCAGCAGAATGGAAAAAAGTGCATCTGTATTTAGCGCGTCGCGAGTCGCGTGAACTGTGTCACGAACTTCGTATCGTTTCGCTTTGTGTCGCACACAGCCAGCAGAAGAAGAAATAAAAAGGCAAACTACGAAAAAGAAAGAGAAACGTTTGGAAGTTTGACACGTTAAGAGGCACGGAAGATCGTTCGTTGGTGTGTATTGGTGCTAGAGAGGGAGAGCAATCGCGACCGGTGAGTGAGTGTTAGCGGTTTTTCACGCCGAAATCCCCGAAGCAGCGAAAGGCAGATGCAGTTTTCGGTTATGGGGATTTTGAAATCCGCGGAAAGCGTGGTGGAAATGTGGAAGATTTTTCATATTTTCCCTGCTTTATCCACTCGGTTCGTGTTCATTAAATTTTGAACTGTTTATTTCTCCGAGTGTCCGTTGCTCCTCTTTTCACACTGGATGCTTGAACTGCTGGGACCCAGCGCGGGAAATGGGAGGAAAACTAAAACGGTAAATTGGATTTTCAGCTCTTCTGGCATTGATGTCGTCGTCGTCGTCGCGCTGTTTGCCGACGGGTTTCTTGCATTGGGCTGCTGGGTGGATTATGCGATTGGATTGAGGTTGAGCATTCAATTTTGAGTTTTTGGATTGGGATTTTGAACGGAATTCGACCAAGTTCTATTGATTTGGTTGTACTGTTCGAACATGTGAATATCAATAATCTTTTGTTGAACATTGCTTATCCAAGTACAATGAAGCTTAACGAATTGTTCATTAAATACATCGAGTAATGAAGTTTAACTGACTTGACGAACAGTTTTCAAAACATTTTTTATATTACGATCTCAATTTTTTTAACGGGTTTTAGTTGTTTTTGTTTTTGTAATTCCTGTAATTTTGTAAGAAAAAAACTAAACAAGCCGATGAAAAAACAACATTCCTAATATACTTCTAAAACTTATGTAGGTAGATACTTTTGTGGAAACCTCTGTGGACGATTTTGTAGGAACTTCTGTGAAAACTTTCATATAACAGGAACCGCTTTTGTATACAAGTATAGTCTTACAAAGGTAGACTTCTGTGACGACTTCTTCACAAGCTGCCGTAGAGACTACTTCGAAGATGAATACGGACCTGATGTAGTGGTTAGAATACACGCCTTTCACGCCGAGAACCTGCACTCTGAAAAATAATGAAAATTACTGCGGACGTAGTTCACATTATGACTGAATGACACAAGATGTAAGTGATGAAATGACGTAAACATGTGTTCTAAAACATGTATTGAACGAAAATGTAATTTTACATGATGAAGGACATGAAAACGATGCCACTATGATTGACATTTCCCGAATCAGACACCATCGTATTTAAAATGTGACACAAATCCACGTCATTTGGTTCGCTTCTTTTATGTGCATCCAAAAGACGTAAAATCACATGATTTTTTCGGAGTGTGTGGGATCGAATCCCACCCTCGAGATAGTCAGTAAAAATTTCAGTGACGACTCCTTTGGAAGAGAAGTAAAGCCGTTGGTCCCGAGATGAACTAGCCCGGGGCTAATATAGATATATAGATAGTAAAAAAAGGTATGAAGAAATTCTTCGAAATTTCTGAGGAGACTTCTGTGAAGATTTCTGCGAAGGCTTTTGTGAAGGCATTTTTGAAAAATTTTCAACGAACTTTTTGAAACATTCTAAAAAGGATTTTGTGAAGACCTCTCTGATGGCTCTCTAAAGAGGCATTCGTAGTATAATCTATAGAGATCCATTTACAGATACCTGTGGAAACCGTTGGGGAGATCCCTGTTCTCATTAAGGGAATCCTCAAAGTAAACTGACCAGACGTCTCGCGTTTCACGGGACAGCGCAATTTTCAACATGATATAACAGCGGGAAATTTAATTGTTTGATCAAACTTACCATGTGGATCATGATTTAGACCTTATGATTGCAAAATACAGATCCAGTACGAATAGTGTTTGACTGGAAACGAGATCTGACAGTGCATCCTGCTAAGACCATTACGGAGATTTCTGTGGTTCCTGTAAATACATCTTCATAAATATCGGTAAAGGCATGCTGAAACCAATGGCGTAGAAACAGGACGGCCAGCACCCCCCCCCCCCCCCTCCATCTCCTCAGAATCATCCAGGCGCTTCCCAGAATTTTGGATGATAACAAACATAAAAGTAAAAAAAAAAACAATTTACATGATTACAACGTGAAGAAAAATCTTTTGAATTATACATGACTCTTATCTTCATGTAATATCGAAGGGTGGCTTTTGCTTCAAATCTCTTGAAAATTAGTCAAATAATATTGAGAAATTTGTCTACATTCAACGTGATTTCCTCCAGGAGAACAACCATTCCTTGTATGCCTGCTTTTTATCCACAAATTCACAATTCCAGGATATGTTCCCGGTTCAACTAAAAAAATACTTAACCTTTCAAAAGTTCAAAATTTTTCCACCAAATCATTCATCATTTATTCCTCCAAAAGACATTGATTCTGTCAAATATTATACTGAGATATTCCACTGAAAATTGTACTGGAAATTCCACTGTGAATTTTCTTTCGTGAAGTTCATCAAAAGTCCATCAGGAATTATTTCAAAATACATCCCATTTTGCGTCAGAATGTAGTTCATTTCTGTAAATACTGCTTCACACTTCCGGATAATACAATCATTATCTACGTATTTTTTAAATGTCTGTTGCCATGGAACTTGCAGAAGAAATTTGTTGAAAAAAGAAAACCAGGAATACTTTTGCTTACAAAATTGGCATTGCAGTGAAGCAATCTGTGGAGAAACATTAGGGCGATGGAGAAAATTGGTTTTCAAACTCATAAATGAGATTTTAATTATAAACTATGAATTTTAAATAATCACTTATCATTCGTCATTCCGAATTTAAAGCAAAGAGGTAAACTCTTGAAGTTTGGAAAAAAATATAGAAAACTCATACGTATGGGGTTCCGGTTTCTTAAATTTCATCAGGAATTCTTGCACAATTTTTTAAAGTTATTCAAAAATGTTATCCAAGATTCAAATTCAGTAAAATCTTACATTACGTATTTTATCACAAGGTATTCTTTAATACCCTCAAACTTTTTAAGAAAAAATGGTTCCTATGTCAATCTGTTTGCCATAGTATCATGAAACTATGGAGTTTGAGTAAAACATTTTTTAAGATGTTATACACAAATGCTTTCCGTAAAGCTCAAGCTGTTGCGGTAAATATTTCGTCAAAAAGTAACAGAAATTCCAAGGGTGAATTCTTCAAGTTTCCGACAAAAATTGAGAACATTTTCTGAATACGATTCAAGCGATCTTTCAAATTTCTTCATAAGTTCTCTAAAACGTTTTTGAAAGTGTAACTCAAAAAATCTGATATATTATGGATATGGAGTGATTTGTAAAGAAATTCATGAAACAAATTGGGGTATTCATGGAGTAGCTCCATAACCAAAAATGAAGAATGGATAGATAAGAGGAATTCTTGGATTGAAATTCGAAAAAAAATATGGCGTAATTTCTTGAACTTAAAAGATACCTGAAGGAATTCCTGGAGATTGAGAAGTTCAAGAATAATTTGCAAATGCCATAAAAATCTGTTGAAAAACTTCTTTAAAGTTTCCCGGGAGATTTACTAGTGCTGTTTGAAGAAAAATAATCTCCGAAAAATTCTTGGATGCATCATTGGTGATTTTTTTCTAATCGTATGACGACAACTCATGGGAATCAATTGCTGAACAAATAGCACGGGAAATTTGTGATAAGCTGAACAGATTTTGAAAAAATAAAAATAGTTTAACGTATTCCGCCAGGAACCTTATTGAAATGTTTGATGGTTTTAAAAATTTCCTTTTGCATTTTTGAGGAAATAATAATATTTTTTCTGAAATAGTTTTGAAGGAATGCGGAAGCAACATTGATTTAATGTTTGGTGAATTTAAGAATTTTTTGTGAGAAAAATTTAGATAGACCTGCGACGATCCAGTCTGAGGAATCACCAAGAACATTTTCGAAATATAATCCTGATAAATTGCTTATAAAAACATTGTGGGATATTAGGGGAAATCTTGAAGCAATACCTGGAAGAATCATTAAATGTTTTTTTTTTGCGGAAAATCTTGTATATTTTTGCTGCGGATTTTTCAAACAGTGGTTGAAGAATTTTTAAGAGATAATCTGAAAAACGTGTTGATGGAATTTGAAGAGAAATGCAAGAAATTACCTCAAAGCTAAAGTTGAAAAAAAAACTGTTGGAGAACTTTTTGAAGAATTTGTCGAATGAATGCATGGATTCATCTTGAAGGCAATTTTGACGAGACTCCTAATATTTCTATATATTTCATTTATTTAGTTAACATCTACACAGATAACACTTCTGCCCCACGCTCGCCAAATCGATACGCACTTGATCCGCCCACCTAGCTCGCTGTGCTCCACGCCTTCTTGTACCAACCGGATCCGAAGCGAACACCATCTTTGCAGGGTTGCTGTCCGGCATTCTTGCAACATGCCCTGCCCATCGTATCCTTCCAGCTTTGGCCACCTTCTGGATACTGGGTTCGCCGTAGAGTTGGGCGAGCTCGTGGTTCATCCTTCGCCGCCACACACCGTTCTCCTGCACACCGCCGAAGATCGTCCTAAGCACCCGACGTTCGAAGACTCCAAGTGCTTGCAGGTCCTCCTCGAGCATCGTCCACGTTTCATGCCCGTAGAGGACTACCGGCCTTATGAGCGTTTTGTACATGGTACATTTGGTGCGGGCGTGAATCTTTTTTGACCGCAGCTAGTAGCTAGTAGGCCCGACTTCCACTGATGATGCGCCTCCGTATTTCACGGCTAACGTTATTGTCAGCCGTCAGCAAGGATCCAAGGTAGACGAACTCGTCGACCACCTCGAACGTATCCCCGTCTATCGTAACACTGCTACCTAGGCGAGCCCTGTCGCGCTCGGCCCCACCAGCTAGCATGTACTTTGTCTTGGCCGCATTCACCACCAGTCCAACTTTTGCTGCCTCGCGTTTCAGGCGGGTGTACAGGTCTGCCACCTTTTCAAATGTTCGGCCGACGATGTCCATATCATCCGCGAAGCAAACAAATTGACTGGATCTCGTAAAAATCGTACCCCGGCTGTTAAGCCCGGCTCTCCGCATAACACCTTCTAGCGCAATATTGAACAACAGGCACGAAAGTCCATCACCTTGTCGTAGTCCCCGGTGGGATCCAAACGAATTTCTATATATATTTCTTAGTAATTCCAGAAAATATTTTACAAATCTGTAAATGGATTTAAAGTAACAATTGTAATTTATATGCTTTAAGTGCGTAGCAGACCTCCCTGAAGAAATATTTAAAGAATTTCTAAGGGATTCTCTGGTGGAGATTTCAATAGATTTTTAAAGTAATTTGACAGAGATTCTTAGAAAAAATGTCTGGTGAAATCAGGAAGCCTAAACAAGCTTCATGAATCTTTCCTCTCAGTTCTTAAAGGAACTCAGTAAATCCAGGCGAGCGGATTTATTGGAGAAAGCACTGAGTAATACATGAAGGAATCCCCGTGGGAATTCTCTGAGGAATCTGTAAAAAGCACATGGTTGAATACCTGAAAAGTTCGTGAAAGAATCACATGGGATATTCCTGGGGAGTTCCTTGAAAAAAATCCTAAAAAATAAATACATCCTAAAAAATATACAAATATGATATTCGTTGTCTTAGAATATCATATTTGTCCGTGGTAAAAATTGAAATATGCAAATATAACTGGTGTGTAGAGATATGAGACAAAATCACAATAAAATAAAATCAATAAAAATCTATGAAAGCTTCGAAATTTTTGAAAATCGTGATTAATGCGGCCGTCATTACCCTCTAGCCCCCCTCCCCCAGAAAACAATCTTAGCTACGGCAATGGCTGAAACCCATGTGGAGAATCATGTGAAATGTTCTACCGAAACAGATTTCAATTGAATATTGTAGTTAATTTTATGAAGACATTTTAAATTTCACTTCCTATGCCTTGCCGGGTGAAATATTCAATGCTTCACGCATAGAGTATTTTTTTTTCTAAATGGCACCTTCGTAATTCGAATTCTTCCATCATTATAGTACGCTTTTCTTCCGCCTGGTACATAGGCAGCAACCAAACAGCAAACCTCTCTGCCATAAATTACCCACGTCTGCACCTTCCCGCCTGAACTGGCGTAGATGCAGGGGTATATCCGATCTACTGCGGGAGCCAGTTTAATGCATCATCAATTCCTTCTCATTCCTTTCATTGCTCTACATTCTGACGTGGCAGATGCCACTGGAAAGCTTTATGGAAACCTCTGAAGTTACATACAGTATTGGACATAACATTTGCAACTTTCTCGATTTTCCATACAAAATGACCATCTTTGGTATGCTATATCTCGGTTATTTATGACCGATTTGAATGAAATTTTGACAGAACATCAGACATAACTTGAATTTCAACATATATTTTTGAGTGATTTTTTAATCACAAGTTCAAAGGCAGTAGCGGTTTGACTAAAGGGATTTTTCTGACGATTTTTTTAAATGACATAACTAAGCATATTGAAGGAATAGCTTCATGGTATTTTCAGCCAAGTTGTATTTTTTTTAACGAGATGAACAAGTTTGCTGAAGACAGTTTTTGTGCAGGGGTATGAGATAAATAGTTTTTAATTTTTCGTCGAAAATTAGACTTTAGTTACACCGTTATTACTTATAAACTCGTGATTGGATTTTTTTTTTTCAAAAATATATGTTGAAATTCAAGTTATATCCGATGTTCTGTGAAAATTTCACTCGAATCGGTTGATAAACAACTGAGATCAAGCTTACCAAAGTTGGTCATTCTGCATGGAAAATCGAAAAAGTTGCAAATGTTTTGTCCAATACTGTATCTATCTCTGAGGAGCCCACTGTGAAGATCATTCTGTAGATTCCTATGAAAACTTTTGTAAAGACTTTTGCGGATAGACCGAGTCGTGAGTGCTTCAAATTTGAAAAATGAGACGGAATTGAAATCAGTGCTTCTCAAATTACTACCCAAATTGGCATTTTAAAATTTTTGAAAAATCTGTTTAAACTGAAATCAGCAAAACAATATAAACCCAAAACCTGTAATCTATTATCTCGCATAAAAATTCTTAAGGGTCTAAAATGAAATGTGCAAAAATATATCCTTAAAGTTTTATGAGCAGCAGCCGGTGAGAATCACCGAAGAAATCCTCCAATATATCGCAAGAAACATGACTGGAAGTGGCTGGATCAGAGATGACGATGATGGTTCTTTCAGAAAACATTTCCACATGACTTCAAATAACTCGATATTTTTGCGAATCAATGATCCCTGCATGACTCATGCGATTCTGTAAGAAAAAAAATATATTCTGTTTTGGAAACAGAATTTTATGGTTCAATATTTTGTAGATCATTGATCTGCAAAACTGTTGAGCTATGAGGTTGGAACATGTGGAAATGATTTTTGAAAGGTCCATCATATTGATCTCGATAATTTACAAGCATTGTTCCCTTTCATGCTTAACTATAATGCACTTTCTAGCACACAGTATAGTTTTAAGGCATCTCCATGCGTACTGAAGAGCCTGGTCTTTATCTAACTCCTCGCTGTTTATTATTTTACAATTATGTAATCAAGCCTTATTATTAATGAAACTAATGCTTTTCAATCTACTTCTGCTGAACGAAACAATCGGAGTATTATATATGGCGAACTTTGTATCTGTTGTGGGACCTAAGTTGGTTACGTAGTCCATAAAACTAACCAATTTGATGTTTAAACACAGTTTTCATTAAACGGATAAGGTCAGTGTCAAATTTATGAAGTGATTCTATGTGAACATTTTTGTCAACAACTTCAAGCATATCCTTATCTAGCAGTACCTAAATCTTAACTTCACTAGACATGCCTCTACCTCTGCTTCAACCTGCAACCATGTACTCAGATGATGTAGAGTTATTCTACCATCTCCAGAGAATCGAAGACCTCTTGTTCTTCTTCTTCCGTGTGGTCGATTTTAAAATATGGCAAACTGATAGTTTGGCTTTGCTTTACTCCTGAAGTTGTCCAATCTTTTTGCTTCAATACATTCGATGTCACTAACTAAGTGCTACCACAACCATTGATTTCAAATTATTCAGCAGCGTAGAACAGGTCAGCCTTTTTAGTTTCGTTAGAAAACCATGTTCAAACGTTATATCCTTTATCACTTTATTCACTAAATTGTATGCTGAATTGATACAACAGGTAATGAGACAACAAAATGTGCACTGGCAATCAATTGTTGATAATTCGCCAAGATGAACTTCTGCTTCCATGAGGCGACATCACATGTAGACTAACATGTAAAAGAACGAATTAACCAAAACTTCTAGCAAAACCACCAAACAATACCTTTTAAGATACTCTCAAATCTTGTGAAACAGACACATTCTACAATACGTTGAAGGCCATTTCTGGCAGCCCATCATAAAAACAATACTCGCTCAAAATAACCGCCACAATAAATACATCTACGTCAATATTGAAGCCGTCCTACAAACAACTAATATTCCCCAAAATTTCCACCACCGTAATCTCAATGTCCATCTGACACAATATTTGCCACTCTAGCAGCCAGAACCGCAGTAAACTGACAAGACCAGCAAGAAATTTGTCTAACCTATATTGCGACAGTCGTTTAGCTGCCCCGTTCCAGCGTCCACCACGTCACCTATATGGCAGTTTTTTTTTTTGGGAGATAACATACGCATCCAAAAAAGTATCTTTACTCAGGTGTCGCATCTCATGGCCATAGAGCAAATGCAAGACGTCCGCATAACGATAATGGGCTTTGATATGGCTACCGTTTCCGATTGGTTGTGAAATAGAACGTGGACGATGCACAGGGGACCAGCATTTCATTAAGCTTGTTTTTCAAGTGAGCAAAAGCCCGAATCCAAAACATAGTTTTCAGTTAAAAATCGAAGTCAAACTTTCTTAAACAGAATAGTTAAGAAAACAAACAATAATTTTGAAAGAACAGCGTCCAATTAGCAGAAAATTGTAACTTGATTAAACAATTCTGAGAGCAGCAATGGATCTAGCAACCCTAATTTTTCTAAAAGCACATAATTTGATCTTTTAGACACGTGAATAGGATATGTTTGGTTCGCCGTGTAATCAGAAGACAGATTCCTAAAACTGTTAACAATTTCTAAGCGTTAGTTTTTCTAAACAATAGAGAGCCTCGAAATGTATGAAAGAATAAGCAATGTTGTTCTATGAAAGCCAATAAAAATGTGCCTAGTATAGCATAGCATATCATAGCATAGATTGACTGTTCATGTCAATGGTTGCTATTCCGTGCTTGATAGGAACTGGTTAAGAATTGTACTTCGATCCAAATCAATAACGGATGAGACTTTCCGCTTACTCTAAAAATGGACACACAAGCAGCTTTCATATTATTGATCAATAACGTCGCCGGCCAAGTCCTTACAGTCATTAGGTATGGAAAAGAATGTTAGTGTATAATGATTGTTGCTTCTAGAGAACCACAATACCTTTGAATCTCCACAATCACCACAGAAAAGGTGTTGATTAGTAAGGGAGGACAAAGATTTGGGAATTACCTTTAGTCGGTAACGCAATTCATACATAAAGAGGAAAAATACGGCTCCTACTTAAAATGAATTTTTCATTTTTGTCTCGTGCTGAAAAAAATTGGTTGAGATTGGTAGAATATTAAACAAATTCGTCGAAATTCACAATGACGAACTTTGTTAGTGATTTAGGTTAGTAAAGGCGGAAAAAGTTAGGTATGTGCATATTAAAATTAAATTTAAAATTAAAACATGCATAAATGTTCATTTCAACACTTTTAGTGACGAACCATCGATAGTTTTTTGAAAATTACATAAACGTAGCGTTGCCACAATAAAAATGATATAAATAGCATGAAACGATCTCACCAGTTGGTAATCCATCTTCGACTTTTTGCACTCGTAAAACGCCAATCGGACACCATGCAACGGAATCAAAAACCACACACTAGTCTGTGAAATCAAAAACATAGTGGCTATGCCAAAAGAGACCCTACTGCTTAAATTATGTTTCAAACACTTTTCATGGATTAAAATAGGAAAGTAATAAGAATGCGAAATTTCTGCCATTATTTTTCAAATCTGGACCACTAGGCAACGTGAACTGTTCTGCGTGCTCGAATTTTATTGTTTCTTATCGTGTCGACATGGGCTTGTTAGTATCGATTCAGGTCAGGGCGCGGCACTCGGATAGTGGCCACTGTGTTTGGATTGGTCGCCAGTGGCGACTTGGCTCCAGTCCTCATATTCGACGACGGCGACCTGAACTTTTCGTATCATAAATAATTTTCAAGAAAGTTTGATCGATTCTTGTAACAGTTTTTTCCCTGTCTTATTTTCTAACTCTCGGTGTATGGGAACAGCAGGAAAGAGAGGGTGAGAAGCTCCAAGCCAAGGAAGGACGTTTGTGTCCTGCCCAGAACCAGTCAAATGCCAGGTCGAAGGGAGAAGGAAAATTAGACGACCCAGTCACGAAGCCTCGTCCATCCGTTTGGAACGTTCGGTCGTTTGTGCTGCCAGAGTCCATTCCAAAAGGTCCATCCAGAAGGTTGTTTGGAAGGTTTGGTCGGGTGGTCGCTGAATCGACTGGAACCGCATGTTTGATTCTCGAACGTGTGGGCGAATTTCGTGGGCGGGTAGAAATACTGGTGGAAGGAGAAGCATTATTTCCAGATTATTATTTTCCACTGGAGCAAAGTTTGGTTTGGCTTCCTCAACTGAAAGTTGAACGGGGTGGAGTTTGTGTGGGAAAAATGAACTGCCCAGGTGGTAAATATGAAAAAGGCTTCGTGTATTCTTTACTAGAACTAAACAAGCATGAAACAAGCAAAGGGAGGTAGGAAATTAAGTTTTGTTCATTTGAGAGTAACGTTGAATCAATATCTGTCGGTGTAAAGATTCTAAATTGAGCTAAGTAGGGTCGAAACAAAAGTACTGGACAGAAGGAAACCTTCAGCAGAACTTAAGGAAACCTTCTGTAGGACTGAAGAGAATCTTCAGCAAGGCTGAAAAGAACCTTCAGCAGGACTGATGACAACCTTCAGCAGGACTGAAGAGAACCTTCAGCAGAACTGAAGGGAACATCCCGCAGTACTGCAGGTAACCTTCCGCAGGCTTCTAGGGAACCTTCAGCAGGACTGGAAAGAACCTACAGCAGGATTGATGGTAACCTTCTGCAGGATTGAAGGAAACCTTCTGCAGGACTGAAGGGAACCTTCAGCAGGACTGAAAGAAACAGCATGACTGAATGGATCCTTCAACAGGACTGAAGGGAACCTTCAGTAGGCCTGAAAATAACCTTCTGCAGGACTGATGGAACTGAAGGTAACCTTCAGAAGGTGTGATGAGAACCTTCAGCAGGACTGAAAGAAACCTTCAACAAGACTGAAGGGATCCTTCAACAGGATTGAAGGAAATCATCAGCAGGACTCTAGGAAATCTTCAGCACGACTGAATGGAATCTTCAGCAGAACCGAAGGAAATCTTCAGTAGGACTGAAGGGAACCATCAACAGGATTGAAGGGAACCTTCAGCAGGACTAAAAGAGAACTGCAGGTTATGATTCAACAGGACTGAAAATAACATTCAGTAGGACTAATGGGAACCTTCAGCAGGACTTATGGGCACCTTCAGCAGGATTGAAAATAACCTTCAGCAGGACTGATGGGACTTAAGGGAACTTTCAGCAGAACTGAAGTGAATCTTCAGCAGAACAGAAGGGAATATTCAGCAAGACTGAAAGAAACCTTCAGCATAACTGATTGGATCCTTCAACAGGACTCAACCTTCAGTAGGCCTGACAATAACTGCTGAAGACCGATGAGACTGATGGTAACCTTTCGCAGGTCCGTTTAGAACATTCAGCAGGACTAAAAGGAATCTTCAGCAGGACTAATGAGAACCATCAACAAGACTGATTGGATCCTCCAACAGGACTAAAGGGAACCTTCAGCAGGCCTTTTAGCAGACCTGAACATCAAAATATTTAGTGACAAAACTTACAAATCATATAATCGATAATTGAAGAGCCAAGTGCTTCTATTAGAATATTGAAACACAAAGCTCCATGTCGAAGTCACATCAAGTCAACCAATTTTATCCCTCAGCGAGCAGTCCGTGACCGTCCTGCTATGTCCTTGTTTCCATTTCTTCTCCCAAGGACCTGATTGTTCCCACAAAACGAATGGTGTCTTTCCTCCTCCAAACAATTTTGCGCTAAACCATTTTCCCACACCCTCAACCTCCTCCTACCCCCATTTTCCACACTGCTTGTTGCCGTATGAAACATGTATGGACGGTGATGATTGCCCACCGCATTCCTGTCGGCCTTCTTCGGCACGGTGTGGACGAAATCAGGGGGACTTTGGCGGTTGGCCACCGGCACTGGCTGTTTGTTTGTATCGATCTAATAAATGAAACTGCGCTGGGGCTGAGCTGACACTGACATGCGGAGAAAATGAGTGGAACGGCTATTTTCCGAACTAATTTGATCGCATCACGACTCACGAAAATGACTTCACCCCCCTTAAGGGAAGGATAGTGAACGTGCCATACCGAGAACTAAATGCGGGCGGTGAATCAACCTCGAGCCTTCGGAACACTTGCGGGACAAAGAAGGTATTGCTGTGGGGAGCTCTCAAGGTATACCGATTCTTGGGGGTTAATTACTGTTATTAGCCACTCGCATCGCGCATTGATACAGATGTTCAATTAGTCGAAATGATTTCATCAATCATCGGAATCGCATCATCCCGAGCAGTCAGACCAGTCAGTCAGTCGTCGGTGACAGGGGTCGACAGCTGCGGTCGATTTGCATAAATCACCGCGTGATATGCGATCATGCATCCCCACACCGCATTGTGCGAGATTAGGGGTATGCGATATACCGAATTATTTCATCAAATACCGCGGAATACGATAGAATCCAATAAGACGAAATTATTTGTTTTTGAATATTGTTTCATTTCATTGAATTAATATGAAAAATCACCGGAACTTTATGAAACAAGACGTAAAATATTCTACTGAAGTCCTGAAAAAAAAAATCAAATCCAGAACATCCATCAAGTGCTCACTTGAACTTTCATTTTTTTGTACTGGGGGCTGCGTGCGAAGAAACATTCTAACAATACATGTTTTTTTACGATTATTCAATAAAAAATTGTAGGGTTTTTGTATAATTTTAAAAATAATTTTGTGTAGCATCCCGAGGAATAGAAAAAAATGATTTGGGTTAGATTCACATATGGTATTTTTACATTGCAACACAAGAAAAGCATTTCGAAATCATTGAAACGGTCGTTTATAACTCTCACATCTAAATTATAATCAACAATCCTAATTTTCGTTTTGCGAAACAGTGCAAAATATTATCAAATCAAATCATCAGGCCACTCAGCATAAACAAATTGATTCAACTTGATTACTATACGAAAGATTTTTCTCGTCTAATCAATTCTACCTAGGACATCGGCATTCTAGTACTGACAGAAAGATAAACAGTCAGAACAATTATTATTTTAAATCATGGTATTGCGAACATTAACGTCAAATGCTAAACATACTGATTTTGGCCTTACGGAAAATAGATGGTGATAGTGCGAAAGCATCAAACTCGAACAAAAGCGATACGAACGCCACAATTGATCATTTGGCACACTACCAAATATTATAATTGAGTGCTATTTTGCTGTGCGATGAAATAAATCCAAACGTTATACACCCCAACCTCTTTTTACGACCGTTATCGGGGGGTCGTAAAAAAATCGGTCGTAAAAAAATCAGGATTATAATTATGTTTTTGAAAAATGCAACGTCTAGATGCGGAAATACTGATTCGAGATATTCGGCAAAGTTGAAGCATGGGTTGAGAACTTTCCAAAATGGTCGTTCAAGTTTTCATATTTTGTAATAGATGGCAACACTGCTCGATTGTTATCAAAAGAGCCAATTTTATGGGGGTGTGATATGCAAATACCAAAAAAAATTAAAGATAACACCAATGTTGAAGGAAGTGTTGCGTGCCGTACAGTCGGCCGAATCACAAATTTTCATGCGGCTGGCAACGCTGTTTAAGAAAAATAAAGAAGGGATCAAAACCATAAAACTTGAACGGAACAGAAAAATAGAATGCTAAGCAACATAGCAATACTCTTCAACTGTAATCCAGTTTTTCATGAAAGGTTCACAATTTCGTCGTAGCTGGCAACACTGCTTAAGTGAAATTGCACCACCTGGCAGTACAAGTGTGCATGCAACTTTTGTTTTGCGGATATCTCAGGATCCTGACCACTTAGAAATATGGCGTCTTCGGCAAAGTTATTCAGTAGCTCAAGGACTATCATAATTCTAGCCAAGAGATTCGAGATTTTGCCAACAGGCGGCGCTAGTGAGCATAGAACTTTTGTTTTGCGGATAGCTTAGGATCCTGACCACTTAGAAAGACGGCGTCTTCGGCAAAGTTGTTCAGTAGCTCAAGGACTATCATTATTCTAGCCAAGAGATTTGAAATTTTGCCACCAGTCGGCGCTAGTGAGCATAGAACTTTTGTTTTGCGGATAGCTTAGGATCCTGACTGCTTAGAAAGATGGCGTCTTCGGCAAAGTTGTTCAGTAGCTCAAGGACTATCATTATTCTAGCCAAGAGATTCGAGATTTTGCCACCAGGCGGGGCTAGTTAGCAAAGAACTTTTGTTTTGCGAAAAGTTTAGGCGCCTGACTACTTAGAAAGATGGCGTCTTCGGCAAAGTTGTTCATTAGTTCAAGGACTATCATAATAAAAGCTATGAGATTCGAGATTTTGCCACCAGGTGGCGCTAGTGAGCATATTTTTATTTTTGTATGAGTCGTAACGCTTGAGCCTACTCCCCCCTTCCCCTAGAGCGTTACGTAATGTGATTTTTATATTACGGAGAAGTGGGACAAAACGACCCCCAAGTTTTTATGTCGCAAAACATTCAAAATCACTCAAACTGCTATAACTATGGAAAAATTACACGGATTTTGTTAACATTTGGCAGGATTACTCCAATTTATATGAACTACAAGAAAAGTATGGTATGTGGATTCATAAAATGCTTCAAAACGAGAAAAACATGTTTTTCATACTTGTTTTTAATTAATTATGATTCGTGGTTTACGGCTAACCAGCCGAGTGGAAGTTTGACAACTACCGTTTGTTTTTCATAAAAAAAAAATGTTATTTTCAAATCGACTTTTTTATTGCCAGTCGAACTTGGTCAAATAACTGAACATGACGTTTTGTAGGGCAACTCATGAGCTTTTATTTAAGATGTAATCTAAAATCGCGGTTTTAAAAATTTTCGATTTTATTTTTTCGGGATGGTGTTTGAACTTGCGCCAGTTTTAAAAACCTCAACCGAATTGCCGAGAGAGGTTGATTGTTGTTCTCCGATTACACACTGGGCTAGGAGCAGAATTTAGCCAGACCAAACCTCTAGGGCTTTAGTAGTGCATTTTTTCGTCTTGGTGTCAACGTCCACTAACTTGGATTTGTTTGTTCTTTAATTTGCTGGTAAAAGTTAGTTGGTAATTTCACCGCATAGGTGGCGCTGCGATGAAAACTTTTTTAATTCGCGTCTTCGGCAAAGTTTTAGAACGTGTAAAAATACAATAAGCTGTCGAAGACACCAAAGTTGTAGGACTTCAAATAGCAAAATTATGTTAAAAAACATGTAAATCACTTAAATTTTACACTTTTTATGGTTTTTACGTTAAAATCGTAAAATGCTTCATTTTAAGCACCATGCGTCATTTTAATTTGATAACATCCAAATACTATATACACCCTGTTATGACCGTGACGAGGCAGTTCTCTCTAACTTAATCATAATTCTTAGAATGTATTGCAAATTTTGTAAAACAATGCCTGATTAACAAATCTTAACTGACGCAATGTGACAAAAATCTTGTAGCATAATGGTAAAATTAATAATAAGTCTATTCTATTTACATAAAGAAGATGGTTATATTAAATTTAAATATATCAAATATATCAAAATATACATACGGCATACTTTGACATTTGGTAGGTATAATATAGCGTATTTTGGAACATTGATAAGTTTTTGCAAAAAACTTGAAACGTTTTGAATAAAGTTATGATAAAAATTATAATATTTTCACAATAATTTGTTTAAAAATTACAATATTAAAATAAAAACAAGATTTTTTTCGTACAGTACATGCGTGTTATCGAGTTTAAGTGACGCATGGTGTTTAAAATGAAACATTTTACAATTTTGACGTCAAAAGAATAAAAAACGTAAAATTCAAGTGATATTAAAATATGTAATTTTTACCATAACCTTGTTATTTGAAGTCCTTTGGTAACTTCGACAACTTGCCGTATTTTGATACGTTCTAAAACATTGCCGAAGACGCGAAAGCTCTAGGACGCGAAATAAAAAAGTTTGCATCTATGTGGCGAAATTCCCAACTTACTTTTATCATGCAAAATAAAAAAATGCAATCCCTTCGCGCTAGAGGTTTTGTCTGGCTAAATTCTGTTCCTGATCCAGTGTGGATTGGGCTGAAATTTTCAGAAATTGTTTTTATATATAAGAAGACATTTCACAGAATTTCAGATTTTAATATCAGGGGAAACGGGGACAAAATAACCCCTAATGATTTTATGTCGACATAACACAAAATCAATAAAACGGCTATAACTTTATTAAAAATACAAGTATTTAGATAAAATTTGGCACGTTTACTCTACGTTACATGAAGTTCAAAATGAACATGGTATTTGGATTAAAAAAAAGCTTCAAATGGAACAGGCTTTGTTTCTCATAGAATATTCAGTGATTTTCAAATCGAATTCTTTCTTGTCAACTGAAATATGTTGAAAAACGGGACCATCGACTTATAGAATTATAGAGTAATAGAATAAACCGACACAAAAAATCCCAAAATCGAAAGAACAAGCAATGACCATGCTGAGGGTCGTGGGTTCGAATCCCGCTAGTCGAGGATCTTTTCGTAAAGGAAATTTTCTCGATTCCCTGGGCATAGAGTATCTTCGTACCTGCCACACGATATACACATGCAAAAATGGTCAATCGACAAAGAAAGCTCTCAGTTAATAACTGTGGAAGTGCTCATAAAAACACTGATCTGAGAAGCAGGCTTTGTCCCAGTTGGGACGTAATGCCAGAAAGAAGAAGAAGAAACTTTTTTTATATTATGGGAGTTGTAATGATTCTCTAGATCGAGTTTACTAAAAGCAACTGAGAATAATTTATTTGCAATATTATTTATTTGAATACGATTTATTAGTGCTGTTCGAGATTTATGTCAAGGTTTTCGGAATATGACACATAATGAAGACAGGGTTCAGCATTTGAGTAAAAATGTTGTGCCATACTTTTTGGAATAACTAATTATAAAAGAGCTTAAGTCTTCATTTTTATAACCACACTAGTTTACAGTTAAACTTTACGGTTTGGTTTGGTTTGCAGTTGAACTTTGCAAAGGAAATCTATTTCTTGAAAACTATCAACTGATTTATGCCTGTCAGGTGCATTTGAAGTCATCGTAAATCCAGTGATGGAAACAAGCAAACATGTCTGCTAAACCGAAATAAAATCAATACAAAATGCTCGCGAGCGTCACAGTGCTGAGTTACTCTCAATTGTCGTGTTCGCGAGTAACGAAGCTAAAATGATTCGTGAACGTGTCCGAAGCAATTAATAGTCAATAGAGCCTTCGCAAAAAAAAATCTCGTCCAAGATATCTGGTTTTCAAGGGTTTTTGACTACTACTTCTTCTTCTTGGCATTACTTACTCACTGGGACAGAGCCTGCTTATCAGCTAAGTGGTTTAATGAGCCCTTCCACAGTTATTTACTAAGAGCTTTCTTTGCCAAAGTTGTCATTGTCGCATTCGTATATCGTGTGGCAGGTACGATTATAATATGTGCCCAGGGAAGTCAAGGAAATTTCCATTACGAAAAGATCCTGGACCGGTCGGGAATCGAATCCAGACATCTTCAGCATGGCTTTGTTTTGTAGCCGCGGACTCTAACCACTCGGCTAAGGAAGGGTTTTTGACTACTAACTGATTATTTACTGTCGATTCTTTGGATATACAATTGATTTTTTTGACGAAACCATAATACATCACGCCTTGTTAGGTTACTCGCGAGTTAATGTTTGCGAACTTTTTTCTATTTTTTCTGATATGTCCTCCCGATCAGGCGCGTGCAAACTTACTCACACCAAGCCTGTTCGCGAGTTTGTCATGTTTGTTTTGCGTTTATTTACACTCGTGAAGTTCTTCATGATGCGAATATTTCTACCACTCAATGTGAGTCAAAATGCTATAACTGCCTATCATGCACTTGGATCGATTTCAGAAAGGAAATGAAATTGGTTATTGCTAAACACAATCTTAAAGTTAAACAGTGGTAGAAGGGTTGAATTCTGAAGAATGAATTAGATATGAGAACAACCTGGTATCCCAAGAAACTAGAAATACGTGAAATTGTCTTTTGAATGTTGTTGGATGTTCCTTGACAAGAGCATGAAAATATATTTGATTAATCTCGAAAATAAACTTATAGAACAACTAGATATGGACGACACACTTTCAAGAATTTTTTTAGATCCCCACCATAGACTTGCAATTTTTTGGTGAAATAAGGTTTAGTTTATAGGAATACGACTATGAATAACAAAAACGGAGCTGAATTCCAATTGCGAGATACCTTGGGCGTTAACGGGTTAATATCAATGTTAGAAATTCCGTGCACCATACCACACCGCATACCCTTAAGCTCGAATAGGCAGGCTAGGGTGCAGGACCTGGTTACACCAGTTCAATTGTATGATTCATGCACTTGAGATAATTGTTTCTAAATTCCCTGCTCGAGGATCCCTTCTCCAAAAGGAGGAAAACCGTGACGGAGTGCAAATCGTGCAGAGGCCTCTCACTTGATTTCGTTCGTCTCTAACTGCTCTTCATTGTTGCGCCGCGTCTTTCAGCCGATCCGTCGACGGCCAAGTCAAAACACAATATAATGATCATCATCGTCCTCATAATTACGGCGCTCTGCTCTTTGGTTGCGTGCCCTTCGCGAGAATCCCTTCATTTCATCGTCGTTCGCGTCGCAGTGTCCAATTTCGGCGCAAATGTATTGAATTACACCTAGCATTACCCAAATCTGACTTTGTGACCAAGGAACGCAAGAAAAACTCGACTTGACCTCAAATTAAGAAAAGGTCTTCGTACGCCCCGTCTTTCTGTTGAGGGCAACGCAACACGGTGATGACGAGAACGGGAAGAGTCACTTTGCTCCATTCATATTCATACCGTTCCCAGGATCGCCGTTTATGTCTCGGGATTTGGGAAAAGGGGCGACTGAAAAGTTTGTTGTTTTCATTCACTATTCCGCTAAAAGGATGGTTGGCGCAAAAAAAAACTGGATCTGGTATTAATTCACCGCAAGATGAATGTGTCCTGCTTAAAAATAATAATCATGTTAGTTCAGAAACAAATGTCCTGATGAGCACTTTCAATAAAGAATATCTTTAAAAAATGCTAGCATCCATGCATGCTTCAACACATTAATTTGCCATGATTGATCACAACTGCCTAAGTTTATATCATTCTACCATTCAAATTGAAGTTTTTTTTTAAATCCCACAAATTTCAATACCATTCCTAATCTGCTGCTGATCGCAAATGAGTAAGTTTTTACGCGCGCGACCGACGGTCTCGCGTCATTCATCTCGGCTTGCCCGTTTGGTCTTTTCGAATTATAGAGTCATCATCACTACGGTCGGTCGGTGACTGCCTCGCTCAGTCACAGGGACTTCTCGTTGAAGGCCTGGAACGCGAATCAAAACAGAAAGGGGTTTCCTTGTTCTCGCTGTTGGCCGAGGCTTGTTTGCGCTCATATTCTTGTCAGTGCACTAAACGGCGAGCTCTACACAAAAAAATTCTTCGTGCTATTGTGATTTACCCCTTCCCGTAATAACTACTTACTGTCTCCGGCGGTAGTCGAGCGAGATTGCAATCCCTATTCTTAATAATTCCGTCATCCTTTTATGTGCGAGTGGCCGCGTCTTTCTCAAGTGGTCAGTTTAACTAACTGATTATTTTCCGGAACGGATCAAGTGGGAATGGCTCTCGGAAACGAACTCAAGGACTCGCCTCGGCGGTAAATATTTTGGGGAACAATCCTCGAGCAACGTTCCACACGATTTCGAATGTTGAAAAAGGGTAAGTGCGTTGCTATCGCACTCTTCAGAGTGTGTTTTTGTCGTTTCCCCCTCCGTTTTAATCGGCGAGTCATCAAAGTCAAGAAATCAGACGTCTTTTAAGGTTTCTCGGCTTTTGTGTTCACAAGATTTCCTGACTTTCGGTCACAACATGGGGCGGAAGGGATTCATAAGCGGTTTTACGTGTTGGACATGGTTTTTTAGCATAATGAGTGTCCGGCTGTGACCTATGTGAACTCAAATGAATTTCAAGCAGAGTGGACGATGCGAGGATCAGAAAGGGGTTATTGTTGACATGACCTCAAGGTTGAGCAGCTTGTGCACTAAATACTGACTGGTGACCGGTCAGTTGAAAATATTGTTTTATGTGCAATTCAACCTATCTAATAAAAAAATGGTAAACCCAGTACTATTTTTGTTCCCACAATAAGCAATGCAATCAAGTTGAATCAACGGAAATGAACTGAATCAATCTTTGTTTATGGTCAGTACTGCGGTTGACAGTTATAAAAATTGACGAAATCAGTTTCTCGCAGATAAATTGGCAAAGTATTCGCGAGTTCAATGAGAAAACCCATTCTTGTATCATTTCCACGATAATTTCATATAATATAGTTATAATTATTGGTGAAATATGTTATTCACAGAAAAAAGTGTAAATCGTAGAATTGGTGGTCTAGTTATGAACGCACAGTTATTGAAAGGTGGCAGTAGCAATACGGTGAACATTAATACGACTGGAAAAGTAGGTTACTCATTAGGGTATTGAGTAACATCAACTTTAAGAGAAATTTTTGAATGCATTCCAACATATAGAAGGCGTAACGTATAGAAGACTACTAAAAATATTCCAATAACTTCAAAACAGTTTGGTGCTAAACCAGCACCAGGCCTACGCTAAAGAGTCACTCTACCTTCTCATACGTAGCAGCCGAGTCAAATTTTAATGAAGCGGAAAATATTCACAGTTATTATTTTTCCTCCCTTGAATGATTTTCTTGTCTCAAGCCACACCGCACCGAAGTCCTCCCGAACGACACTGGCTATTGTCGTCGTTCTTCGGTCGTAACAACCTCTACTGGATGCCTACACCTTTTGCCACGTGACATGGTTATATCCGTTGTCCGTTGCTTGGTCGATACACTTCATCGGTTGATCGTCGTCGTCGTCGTCGTCGTAGTCGAATAGGTAGCAGGTCGCGAATGCTCGGTCGACTCTGAGTTCTTGCACGGAGTCCGGCGCGACGAGACAGCCCAAAAATAACTAGAGCATGTCACACCAAGAATGGATTGGATTGTTTAATTTGAGTGGCAGCAGAAGCAGTAAAGCACCTCGCCATCGTGCCATAAACGGGCAAATCGATCATCGTCTTTAAAGTAGCAATTTTCATTTCCTATAGATGCTTTTTTATTTGTTTTGGACAGTTGGATGGATGACAATGCACAGTGGGCCAAAGATGGGCAAAAGACGAAAAGTTATGTCAGAATCAGAATTCTTTGGAATAGATTAGTAATTCCCCACAGTTGAAAATCAATTTGGTGATTGTTTGGTTTATGAATTGTAAATATATCAGCTGCAATGGAACCTTTCGGATTTTTTATATACAGTATTGTACAAAACATTTGCAAATTTTTGATTTTACAGTTAAACTTCCATGAGTCGTTGTTCCATTACTAAATCATTTATATCATCATTTCTATGTAAGTTGTAACATTTATAATGGTTTCCACAACGTTAATCGCATATATGGCTTCTATGCATCATTAGTAACAAAACTTATTATTTCGCTATAGGCCCTATTCAGAAGTTAGTCTCGAAAACTTGGTTTTGAAAACAAAACATCAAATTTGTATAGCAAAACTCATTAATACGACATAAGTTGGAAAAAATATTTTTGGCCACCAGTCCACCCGCCCATAGTGGGAAGTCAAGGAAATTTCCATTACAAAAAGATCCTGGACCGACCGGGAATTGAACCCAGACACCTTTAGCATGGCTTTGCTTTGTAGCCGCGGACTCTGACCACTCGGCTAAGGAAGGCCCCATTTCCATCAAATTTGCCTCAAAAAATCATGCGTTGTCAATTAAATCGGATTTTTGAACAATCTTAATGAGATTTATGCCTGTGACCAACATTTGTATGAAATGCGGCCACTGTGCAATACGGAGGCCATCCACGGTGCCAGGGAAGTGCCCAATGAACCGCGTCCAATCGCGTACCCGGATTAAAGATCAAGATCGACCTCTGGCGATGATTTGGTTGTGTGCGCTTCGGGTTTTGATCGGTGGACCGTTTGTTTTTTTTTTACTTCCAACGAGTGACGAAGGAAAAAGGTGTGCCATTCCGCGTGTGACACATCTTTGGGACGCCGGTTTCGTAATTATACTGCCAGCCCGAAATAAAAGGGGAGCATTGTTTGTAAGCCGAACGCGGAAAGCAGGCCAGCTGATAGCGCGTTTGTTTTACGTCTACGTATGGGGATATGGTGGAACGCGTCGTCGTCGGCCTGAATTGGGCTGACTCAGGTTGGCCGCTGTTAATTACGAAATTTATCAAATATTTACTTGGCATGGTCGTTGGGACTTTCCGCGTGGACGAGTGCGAGGCTTTGAATTGATATGGGAATGCATTGGAATTAGAGCTTGTTTTACAGTTGTAACTGGTTTGTGATAAGTGACTACGTCGTTAGTTGATGGCCTTACGATTCAGTAAAGTCGAATGAATAAATTATTGCATGTAAATTTCAAGTAAGAATATTGAACATTTCCAGATCAGCTCGAAAAAGGTCCGACTTCCACAATTGATGCAACGTCAGCAAACATCCAGACAGATGTCGAATATGCTCTTTTATAGTTATAGTTAAAGTCCTTTATAGTACACAGTCGGCATTGTTGCATGTCACCTTAAAATGAAAAAAAAATGGTACATTGGAACATAGTAGTCACAACATTTCTAAAGGATTTGCAGTACAGTAAAGATGTGCTACGCTATCTACAGTCAATTCTTCCAAACCACGCTCCTGATCATCATCCGAGCGCAATTCAACCACACGCCAGCTAATGGCAAAACTGACCACCACCATTCCGGAAGCAAAACCGCTAAAACGTTTCTTCGTTCTTGTATCGCAAGGACTCGCTTCTTGGACCACCGAACGATGACGATGCACCATATTGCATTGCGCTCTGAGGTTTTGTGCATTATATTGACGGCCAAACGAGGACGATGCAGCATAGAAACTCCGGTCCGGCTGGCCGTCTCGTCTCGTCTCGACGAGCCGAGATGGTATCGGATTTTAATTTTATGTAAATTTTCGTCAGATTGCGTAACAATACTTCGTTGTGTCTTTGCATCCGCTTTCGGGTTCTGCTTTGACAAAGTTGCAACGAGAGCGCGGACGACGACCGTCCCACCAAACGACTATCATCAGCTTATGTCCTCGTTCCAGTGACGGTGGCGGTGGTGTCCGTGTCTTGCTCATTGGCGTAGATAAAGGGGGGAAATGGGCTTGTGTTGGCCCCCATTATTTTTTTTAATGATTGTCAAAAAAACGTTACTTGTGTCTTATCCAGATTTTTAAACTTTGATTATGATCATTAGTAATCTAACAACACCAACAGTGCTCTTTCCAACTATTGTCCAATCAGCTTGCTTTGCTTCGACCACTCACCAACTTTTTTTTTGTTACACGTAAAGTCCTCGTGAGTGGTCGAATGTCCATGTCAGAGGCCGAGCTGTTCATTAGCAAAAAATGAAGAAGAAGAAGAAGATGTTTCGATGATGTGATCAGAATCAAAATGACATTTTCGAAAAGTTTACTGGTGGAGGAAAGCAAACTGATTAGCCGTAAAAAGAATCAAGCAACGAATAATCAACGAGAGAATACGAACCGGGACAATCGGCGAAGACCACAGCGACGTAAAGGGACTAGCGTTTGGAAGCTCGGTACGTGGAACTGTAAATCTCTCAACTTCATCGGGAGCACACGCATACTCGCCGACGTGCTGAAGGACCGTGGATTCGGCATTGTAGTGTTGCAGTAAGTGTGTTGGAAGTGATCAATGGTGCGAACGTTTGGAGGAAACCATACCATCTACCAGAGCTGCGGCTACACACATGAGCTGGGAACAGCTTTTATAGTGACTGGTGATATGCAGAGGCGCGTGATCGGGTGGTGGCCGATCAATGAGAGAATGTGCAAGTTGAGGCTCAAAGGCCGGTTCTTCAACTTAAGCATGATGATAAAGACGCTTTTTACGCGCAGCTCGAACGCGAGTACGACAGCTGCCCAAGCCATGACGTCAAAATCATCATAGGAGATCTGAACGCTCAGGTTGGCCAGGAGAAAGAGTTCAAACCGACGATTGGAAAGTTCAGCGCCCACCGGCTGACGAATGAAAACGGCTTACGACTAATTGATTTCGCCGCCTCCAAGAATTTGGCCATTTGAAGCAACTACTTCCAGCACAGTTTTCCATACCGATACACCTGGAGATCATTACAGCAGACAGAATCACAAATCGACCACGTTCTGATTGATGGATCGTGGCGCTAACATCGACTCTGACCACTATCTGGTGATGGTTAAACTGCGCCCAAAACTCTCCGTCGTCAACAACGTACGGTACCAACGGCCGCCCCGGTACGACCTAGAGCAGCTAAAGCAACCGGATGTCGCAGCGGCATACGCGCAGCACCTCGATGCTGCATTACCGGAAGAGGGTGAGCTGAATGAAGCCCCTCTTGAGGACTGCTAGAGAATAGTGAAGGCAGCCATCAACAATGCAGCTGAGAGCAACGTCGGGTACGTGGGACGGAGTCGACGGAACGATTGGTTCGACGAGGAATGTAAGCAGCTTCTGGAGGAGAAGAACGCAGCGCGGCGGTCATGCTGCAGCAAGGAACCCGGTAGAACGTGGAGCGCTATAGACGGAAACGGCATCAGCAGACCCGCCTCTTTCGGGAGAAAAAACGCCGCCTGGAGGAGACGGAGTGTGAGGAGATGGAACAGCTGTGCCGGTCTCAAGAAACACGCAAGTTCTATCAGAAGCTCAACGCATCCCGCAACGGCTTCGTGCCGCGAGCCGAGATATGCTGGGATAAGAATGGGAACATTTTGACGGACGAGCGTGAGGTGATCGAAAGATGGAAGCAGCACTTCGACGAACATCTGAATGGCGCTGAGAGCACAGGCAACGAATATCGGGACAACGGAGGAAATGCCTTCGTCAGTACTGCGGAGGATGGAAACTAACCAGCCCTCACTTTGAGGGAGGTTAAGGATGCCATTCACCAGCTCAAGAACAATAAAGCTGCTGGTATGGATGGTATCGTAGCTGAACTCATAAAGATGGGCCCGGAGAGGCTTTCAGGTTTGTTTGCACCGGCTGATAGTCACAATCTGGGAAAGAGAACAGCTACCGGAGGAGTGGAAGGAAGGGGTGATTTGCCCCGTCTACAAGAAAGGCGACAAGTTAGATTGTGAGAACTATCGAGCGATCACCACTCTAAATGCGGCCTACAAAGTATTATCCCAGATCATTTTCCATCGTCTGACACCTATAGTAAGCGCGTTCGTGGGAAGTTATCAAGCCGGCTTCGTTGACGGCCGATCGACAACGGACCAGATCTTTACCGTACGGCAAATCCTCCAAAAATGTCGTGAATACCAGGTCCCAACGCATCACCTTTTCATCGATTTCAAGGCGGCATACGATAGTATCGACCGCGTAGAGCTATGGAAAATCATGAACGAGAACAGGTTTCCCGGGAAGCTCACAAGAGTGATTAGAGCGAATGTGGAAGGTGTGCAAAATTGTGTGAAGGTTTCAGGCGAACATTCCAGTTCGTTTGGATCCCGCCGGGGACTACGACAAGGTGATGGACTTTCGTACCTGTTATTCAATATTGCAAAGGTTATGCGGAGAGCCGGGCTTAACAGCCGTTGTACGATTTTTACAAGATCCAGCATCCAGAATGCGCGGATGATATGGACATTGACGGCCGAACATTCGAAAACGTAGCAGACCTGTACACCCGCCTGAAACGTGAGGCAGCAAAGGTTGGACTGGTGGTGAATGCGGCCAAGACAAAGTACATGTTAGCGCGACAGGGCTCGCCTAGGTAACAGTGTTACGATAGACGGTGATACGTTCGAGGTGGTCGACGAGTTCGTCTACCTCGGATCTTTCCTGACGGCTGACAATAATAACATTAGCCGTGAAATACGAAGGCGCATCATCAAGGAAAGTCGGGCCTACTATGGCCTCCAGAAGAATCTACGGTCAAAGAAGATCAACACCCGCACCAAATGTACCATATACAAAACGCTCATAAGGCCGGTATTCCTCTACGGGCATGAAACGTGGACGATGCTCGAGGAGGACCTGCAACCACTCGGAGTCTTCGAACGTCGGGTACTGAGGACGATCTTTGGTGGTGTGCAGGAAAACGGTGTGTAACGGCGAAGGATGAACCAGTATCCAGAAGGTGGCCAAGGTTGGAAGGATACGATGGGCAGGGCATGTTGCAAGAATGCCAGACAGCAATCCTGCAAAGATGGTGTTCGCGTCGGATCCGGTTGGTACAAGAAGGCGTGCAGCGCAGCGAGCTAGGTGGGCGGATCAAGTGCGTATCGATTTGGCGAGCGTGGGTCAGAACCGAGGATGGAAAGATGTGGCCACGAACCGAGTATTGTGGCGTGAAATTGTTGATGCAGTTGTTATCTGTTCAGATGTTAACTAAATAAATGGATAAATGATTGTTTGAAAATGCTTGTTTATCAATTTCTATTGTAAAAAACAAGTCGGTGATGAGATTCATGTTATTTTTAGCCTCTGTTGGTCGGTGTTCACACAGACCGGACTAGATGATATTTTGGTGTTCAAAAGATACGTTAAGAACTCCATTAATTTTAATTTTCCCGATGCTATTTTGATACAGATGTATTATCGAATAGTAGGTAAGTAACAATATTACAGCTAATAATGTCACTATTTCTACATTTTGAATGTTTGGGGTACGTGTTCGTAAGCGGAAGGTCATGGGTTCGATTCCCAATCCCCCGACACAAAAAACTCCGTCCAGCCACCAGAAGACGCCGCACGAAGAACTGTGTATTGGGGAACACATCCATCCTTCGTCGGTATCGGATGGTGACTGAGACACACTGACCCTCTTTGTAGGCTGTTGCCTCACACGACACATAAACATGGCAAAATGAACCACCGCACACCAATGAACTTCGATATAGATATGGATTGGACCAACGGCAGCACTTTCTTCTCCTGCTCATACCAAGCAATTAGAACTAGGAAATAAATAGATTCTGTATATATGATACTCGGCATAGTAGTGGCCAAGTGCACGGAGTGCCTAACAAATAAATAAAAAGAAAAAAAAGACGCCAAGATACACCTGATCTAATTAATATGAGGTCAAATTACTCCTGGGTGTAGATACAGCTCGTTAGTTTTCGACTGATTTTCTGCAGGGCGGTTATATATTAAATTAGGTAAAATTACTTCAGAGCGGTAGTACAGGTTGGAATTTCGATTGATGTGATTGTTGTTGATCTTGCTAAGTTCTATCACATTACCCATATTTTACATGACTTCCTAAAATTTCTAAAAAAAATCTGAGAAAATCTTCTTCGTCGTCGACTAAGCAGGACGACATGGACGCCGCGTAAGGGACCTTTTTGGTCGATTTTAGGCGAACTATATTAAAAGTTCCACAGTTTCAAAGCTTTCCAACAATACCAAAGCAAACCCAACAGAATTAATGAAAAAACATAATTTGTAAAATATTGACTTGTTTTTGGCTCCCATGTGATTTGTATGGAATGAAAAATTGCTAAAAATTGATGTGTCGGTTTTCTCGAAACTGTTTTTTGTCATTTTAGTCTCTTTGAATTCAATACTCTCAATTAGCACAATGGGGACATTATGAATTGAAATCCAAACCATTATACTTGACTATTTACTGTAAGAATGCTCAACGCGTAATATTCTGTTCAGTAATTGTTATACACTGGTTAAAAATGTGAGTTTTTACGGATCATATAATGTTATTATTTCGAAAGAATAGTTTGAATCTAGTTTATTCAAAAATATAAAAAAAAAAGTTGTACGGTAACTCGAAAATGTACGAAATATGTAACACAATCGCATTATTGCTTATATTTGAAACATGGATGATTCAGATATAAGCAATAATGCGATTGTGTCAAATATCTCATACATTTTCATGTTATCGTAAAACTGGGTGACCAGAAAGTCTCACCAAGTTAGAATCAACATTTAGTAAATGAAATATTTTCATTCCTTCATTTGTACTGCTCTTTTTGAATGCTCGGAAGCTAACACAAATTGAAATTTTCAAAGAAAAAAAGTTTTGTTCATACATAAGCTTTTTAACTTTTCAAAACAATGATTTAAATTATTATGGAAGACTTTATCGAAGATCCATATCTCACATAAGTTCTACAATTGTATAAGCAAGAAAAATGATAAAAAAAACGATTTGGTTCGTGAATACTGTGGCACCCAAAGACAACATTTTTGTAATGTGGGCTTTACTTTTGAACATCAGAAATAAGATGATATCTTTAAGATGTTTATTTTGCCACCTCTTCCCCTGTGAGTGAATGCAGCACAACGCTCCAATATAAAACTTGAAAACTAGCAGAGGGTCACTGAAAAGTAATGTCATTTTATGATCTCCGAAGAAGTATTTGTTTAATGTGTCGATTATGCTCTCTATCCCCCTATTCAAAAAACTGATCAATGTTACTTCGGATTACAGTAAAATAAAATCCTTTAGTTGATTCATTACTTGCTGGTGAAAAAGTTCTGTATCTCATTAATTCAGGAGCAGTGCTGTTAAATGTCTTAAATATCATGTGACTTTGACAATTGAATATTGTGAATGACTTCCGTCCCCGTGGAAAAAAAAAATAAAGGAAAATTTTTTGATGAAAATTTCCTGATGACAATTTTTGGATAACTATCGGTTGGCAATATCTGCTAATGCTATTCCGGATAGAAAAGTACTATATGCATTTGAATGTCCCAAAAATGCTGACATTCAACAGCACTAGTATTCTCCGAACCATTTCGCAAGGGCTGTTGCCCCCCTCAGTCTAATTCCTATTTTCGCCTCTGATCCTGCTGGATGAATTCGGGAGCATCGCAAAACGGGGCTGTTGCCATCGTGACGAAAGCATCGACGACAACCGGTTTCGGTGGTGAGTTTGGTCCAGCTTTTCTCGATGGATGCAGTGCGAAGGAAGCTCACCCGGGGAACTAAGCAGAAGACAGATCTTTGAAAATTTTTGGCTTCCTATTAACGTGTTGAACGCCGCCGGAAGGCATCTTCTACTTCCTCGCTCGGAACGACAGTGAGGAGGGAGTTTTCGGCTGCATTTTGTTAGTCGATGGATGGCGCAACGGACCGGAACACGGGGTGGAATTATTGGAAACCTAACCTATAATCATAAATTTCGTCCTGTGTACTTGTGGTCGTTGGAAATTGAACGACCCGGTTCTGCACAGATTCAACTCGATGAAGAAGATGCATCTGGCTCTGTTGGTGGGAGAAATTGAAACATAATATCCAATCTTGGATGGTGGGCGAGCGCTGCCATCGGGACCAGCCAAGGAGAGTTAGTTCCGATTCGTGGGTTGGTCGAAGTTTGGCCAATTTGGACGGAAAATCGCTTCCGGTCGCGATAATATTTTGCAAGCTGCAGGGTGGAATTAATTGGACGTTATTTCGGTGGATATGTGAAGAACGGAATTCTGTTTGTCGTTTCAAAATTTGAGCAACATTTCCGAGAATTGACCAATTCAAGCCAAAACCACAAATAAAGCAAACACCCACATAACGTCGGTCAGATCAAAAGCGATAAAACTTTGATTGAGCCCCGATTTATATTACCGTCGTAAGTAAACGCTTCAACGTAATTACTCCTCGGTTCGGTCAATTGTAAAACGGTACTCTTTAGTGAGTGTTTAGCTAGACTATGTTTCGAGTGTCACATAGAGCTGGACAAGCACGAACTAATTGTCCGGGTCATTATAGGTGTGTCTCCTTATCATATGGGAAAATCGGTGACTTTTCTTTGAAGTTTCAATTTCGAAACAAATTAGTTCGCAACTGGTTATTGCCAGAATGATTATCAATGACAGCTCTTTCGATAAGAATTTTTTCTTATTTTGGCTAGTATGCTTGATTGTGGAATTTAGTATATCTCAATGGAGAATACAAAGTATACACCGAGCTCAGCTGTGCTTTGAAAAGCAAAGTAAGAGAGATGATAATGGTTCGATAATGTACCAATCGTTTTCGTTTTATTAACTAAATTTGAAAAAAAAAAAATAAATCATTGTCATTACAACTTACACACATCTGACTCAATCGAATGATTTATACCAAGTCCCGCACTATCTGCCCCGGACGCAGCGCCAAAGTCTCCCCGCAAACGATTCGGTTATCCATGACCCACTTGGGTCACCTCGTCAACCAGCAAACAGCCAATTCACCCCCGGTATCCGTGCGGGCGTTACGACAATGGCGCAAAAAAGAGTATCAAGAGGAGAGACACCTATCGGCCGCCGTCGGTAGATTCCGTCACCTTTTGTCGCCGTTGCCGGGCCATGTGTCATTGTCGCTTGGGTGGCCTCATTAAGTGGCCCCATTTGACGTGTTTGCTGTTTTTTTTTCGATTGGATTTTTCGGTATCTCAAACTTCTGCCCAAAAGTTAAGCGGCACCGGATGGACGATTTTTCGGTGGGGTTGAATCGAAACCAGTTCCCCGCATTATTGGCCAAAAGCTGCTGGTTAATGACGGCTGTGAGGTGGGGTAAAACGGTGTACAAATATCGATTCCACACCAGTTGCTAGTGGTGTCACCGCCTCATATTGCGCCGTGGATATCCAGCGAGTGGCGATAGGGGCATGGGATGGTTTGGGGGAGTTCGGCAAGAGGTGGGGTTAGCGACAAGTGGAGAGGTCATCGCCTGTCCTACAATACTGAACTCCGAGGCGGCGCACAGTGGTACCGCCCATAGGCCAATAATCGAAGAAAAAGTCGTCTTGTTTTTCACTCGCTTACATTTTCAGGGATCAATTGGTCAGCGCCGAGTCAAAACTTGACAAAACAAAAAAAGATTCTTATGTCATTACAGTCAACTCTCTCTTACTCGATATTGAAGCGACAATCGAGTTACAGAACATCAATACCTCCGAGTTACAGAACACAAAACCAGTGTATCTGCGATCCAAGGGACTATCGAGGTAGCCATGAAAACCAACTTTTACTATGGTTCTCTAACTTGATATCGAGATAAGGAATGTCGAGTAAGGGAGAGTTAACTGTAGTTGTAAAATAATCTCAACTCCATTCCACATTGACCAGATTTGATGGATGGTGTAAATTGCAAGAGGTAGGGAAAGTGTACCAGTTATGGCCATAGTGGTTCTCTATTTGGCCATATGTACAATTTCGATAACTCTAACATTTTTTATCTTTTCAAATGTTTTAACATCAAGTTGAATAGTATATCTAACTGCTTAAATACACAAAACCTTTTGAAATGTAGAATTATTAAAATTAACACGTATGGCGAAATAGGGAACCACTATGGCCATAACTGGTACACCTACCCTATGTCACAAATTTATTATAACGGGTGTTCAATAAAAAATTTATTTTTTTTCAGTCCTGTAGAAAAAAAAAATCAACAGGTTCAGTATTTTTATTGGAGGAAGAGCTGCTACTGTGGAAGAATTTATGGAAGAACTTCGGAGCAATTCCCCGTTGAATTCCAGAGAACATCCGAGGAAGTGCTGGATGAAATCCACGAGAATTTTGGGAAGAAAGGAATTCCTGCAGGAACTCCGGAGAAATTTCAGGAGAAACTTTGAAGGGATTCCGGAGAAGTTCTAGGACCCTTGAAAAATTCCTGGAGGAACTCTGTTGATTTTCTCGAAGGATCTAGGAAAATTCTTGGAGTGACTCCAGAAGAATTCCTAGGAGACTAAGGAATTATTGGAGGAACTCTGAAGAATTTCTGGGGAACTCCGGGAAAAAAATCCAGGAAGTACTCTGAAGGACATCTGAAGAAATTCCCAGTAGAGCTCCAGAAGAATTCCCGGAAGAACCTTAAAGATAATTCACGTGGAACTCTGAATAAATTCTTGGAGGAACTCCAATCAACTTCTGGGGAAACTCCGAAGGATTTGCTGGAGAAACTGCTGAAATTTGATTTATTTGAAACCTGAAAACTACGGGGGTATTCCTGAAGGCCATAGTTCCCGGAGGAAATCCCGAAGAATTACTGCAGGATCTATGGAGGGAATCCAAATGGACTCCGAAGGAATTCCCGACAAAAGTTTTGAAAGAATTCTTGGAGGAACTTTTAGAAGAACAGCTAAAGAATTCCTAGAAAGAAAAAACTACGAAAATATTCCTAGAAAAACTCTGAAGGAGTTACTGAAGACACTTTGAAAAAAATCTTGGGAGAATTCCAAAGAAATTCTTATGAGGAATGCCCGGAGTAACTCTGATGGAATTCTCGCAGGAACTCTGTAGGAATTCTCGGCAGACTTCTAAAGGAAGTCTGGAAGAATTGCTGGAGGAACTCCGTAGGACTCCGTAGGGATTCCAAGAGGAACTCTGTAGGAATTCCAGAGAAATTCTAAAACTTTTGAGAAATTCCCGGAGGAACTCTAAAGGATTTTTTGGAGGATCTAGGAAAATTCTCGGAGTCATTCCAGAAGAATTCCTAGGAGACTCCGGAATATTTCCGAGGGATTGCTGGGGGAACTCTAAAGAATTACTGGAGAAACTCCAATAAAACTCCTGGAGGAACAATGGCTGAAATTTGAAGGAATTACCAGTTGAGCTCCAAAGGAACTTCAAAGGTTTTGCTGAAGAAACTGCTGAATACTTGTTCTGATAAACTCCGGGGAAATTCCTGGATGAACAATGAAGGATATCCCGTATAATTACTGCAGGATCTATGGAGGAAATCCGAATGAATTACCGGTAGGGCTTTGAAGGAATTCTCGGCAAAAGTTTTGAAAGAATTACTGGAGGAAATTCGAAAAAAAAAATTTCGGAGAAACTCGTGAAAAACTCTGAAGAACTTCAGGAAAATTCCAGAAAAAAAAAACAGAAGAAGCCCGGGAGGAAACTTCCGGTGGAGCTTCAGAAGAATTCCCAGAAGAAATCTGAAGGAATTCCCAGAGGAACTCTGAGGAAACTCCAGGAGGAACTCTGAATTAATTCTTGTAGGACTTTCAAAGGAACTACTGCAGGGACCTTGAAGGAATTGCCGGATGAATACTTGTTAGAGAAACTCCGGTGAAATTCCTGATCGAACCATAGAGGAAATTCCGGAAGAACCCCAAAGGATGTTCCTGAAGGAGTTCGGAGAAAATTTTGGAGGAAATCCAAGGAATTGCTGGAGGGACTCGAAACTCCTGGAGAATCCATGAAGGACAACAAAAAAACCCGTTGGAGCTCCCGTGAAGCTCCATCGGAGGAATTTCTAAATCAAATCTCCGGAATAATTGCTGTAAGAAATCACTGCAAAAAAAAATCCGGAGGCAATCCGCGGAGGACTTGTTGGAAGTCCCATGAGAAAACCCCGGGGAAATATCAAGAGAAATTCATTGTGGAAATCTTTAGAGGAATTCCTGAAGGATTTACGGTTGCATTCATGGAGCAAATTCTCGGTGGAATTCCTGGAGGTAATGCCAGGAATTCATGGAGGAAATCCCCTGAGAAATTCCTGGAGGAAATCCCAGGAAGTGTTTCTGGAGGAAATCCTCGGGGATATTGCTGGTATCGAGTATCAATAATAAAGCCCGGTCCCAATTTTAGTACCAAACGCTTAAGTTTAGGTCGCATACACATGTTCACTCAATATTTAAATGATTTTTGTTAAAGTTCAAAAAAAAAATTTCACGGTTTATGAAAATTCGTCACACTCTTTTGTTTAAACTCAAATTTTGGGTATATTTTTTTCCGTGTCTTTTCCAATATGCCAGATAGGAACAACCCCAGTGTTAAAACTAAAAGCCCTGTGGCATTTTTGTTGACAAATTGAACGTCAAACATGATCAAAAATGGCATAATTCATATCTGGAAACATTTTTAGAATTAAAGTTTAAATATGTTATAGCCGTTATTTGAGCTTGAAAAATTGCTACATAATTGCAAGAACATGTTCTTTGGTATTATTAAATAAAATCAAGAATTCATCAAATACTTTAGGATCCAATTGCTGCATAACAGTTTAATCGAACAAAATCCAGCAAATTTCCGAAGCAATTTCTAAACGAATTCCTGAAAAAAAAAACACCAGAGGATTTCTTTAATCCTCTTTTCAATTCCCTTTGGAATTTCAGGAGTAAAATCCTCAGAGAAATTTCTGCAGGAAATCCCTAAAGAAATTCCTCGAGGAAATCCCTAGATGAATTCACTAAAAAAAATCCCCAATGGATTTTCTGGAGACAATGTATAGAGAAACTACATAATGAAATCCCCGATGAAATTTGTGAAGGAAATTCTCGGGGGAATCACTGGATGAAAACCATGCAGAAATTCGTGATGTAAATCCCCAGAGAAATTCCTGGGTTTCTGGAAATTCCCATATGAGTTCTGAGAAAAAATCATTGAAGAAGTTTCTTAATGAAATCCTCGAAAGAAATCTCCAGAAAAATATCTGAACGAAATCCCCTAAGGAGTTCTTGAAGAAAATCCTCGGAGGAGTTCTTCGGGGATTAGAGATGGGCAAAACGGGTCATTTTGACGAACGGATCCGAATCACTCATTTTAGTGAACCGGATCTTTGAAACGGTTCAGTGGCCGAGCGAAAAAAAAAAGAGAGCGGTTTACTCCCTGTTGTGCGACATGCGGCGTATTTTCCGCTCTCTCATTCTCCATACATTTTTCCCCAGAAAATAACGATGGGTACATTGTCTCTCTATCTTTCATCTGCGTGTATGCAAGTAGGCGAGCCAAATAAGTTGCTTGGCTGTGTATGCTGAGATTGCGGAGCTGCAGCAAAATATGTTGCATGTGTGCCGTGGCGCGCAAAGCAAGGCACGTGATCTGTACTGATCAAATGAATCGACTCTCACAAAAAAAAAGAACCAGGGATCACTCGTTTTATCGTTTTATCCGGTTCTTTTGAACGGCTCCGATTCGTTTGGCTCATCTCTATCGAGGGTATCACCGTAGGAATCCCAGGAGGAAATCTCCAGAGGAATACATGGAGTAAATTCTCGGAGGAAATCTCCGCATAAATCTCCGGAAGAATTGCTAATGGAAATCCCCGGAGGAATCCCTGGAGAAAACCCTCGAAGGAAATTCTCGAAGAAACTTCTGGAAGAAATGTTCGCAGAAATTCCTGATGCGAATCTCCAGAGAAATTTGTGGAAGAAATCTCCAGATAAATTTTCTGAAAAAGTCCCTGGAGAAAATTCTAGGAGGAATTTCCTAATGAATTTCTAGGCATAATACCCGAAGTGGAGAAATTCCTTGTGCAATTTCCCAGAGACACTCCTGGTGGTTATCCCCGAATAAATCAAAGAAGGAGTTTCTGGATAAAAGGCCTGAAGGAATTTCATAATGAAATTCCCGGAGGAATTCTTAGACGAAATCCCCGAAGAAATTCTGTTGCAAATCCCTAGAAAAATTCTCGAAGGAAATCCCCGGAAAAATTCTCTGAATTCCCCGAAGGAATTTCAGGGACAAAATCACTGAAGGAACTCCTGTATATAATCTTCAAATTAATTCCTGGAGGAAATTCCCGGAAAATTCCTTGAGGATATCCCCGGAGAGATACCCCGGATGGATTTCCGAGGTAATTACTGGAAGAAATCCAGGGAGAAAATTCTGAAGAAAATACATACCCGAAGGGATTCCTGGAGCAAATCCCCGGAGTAATTATTGCAGCATATCCCCGGACGAATGTCTGAAAGAAATCCCCACAGTATTCCCTGGAAGAAATCGAAGAAGCAATTCCTGGTAAAAATCCTGCTAGGCACATTGGAGAAGCTTCGGTAGAGTTCCTGGAAGAGCTCCTGGAGATTTCTTTAGGCGGACTTACCCGGAGGATTCCCGGAGAAATAACCTGATGGTTCCAGGAGGTATCTCTGTATGAAATCCTGGAGGATTGTTCTCCCGCCTTCCTTCTTAAATAACTATTTTTCACTTCGTAGACTATCAAGTTTCCCCCCAGTTTGGCTGTTTCATGGAGTAAAATCCGAACTGGTAGACAAACATGTGTCAAACCAGTATTTGGAACAGTTCAAATCTTGGTTCAAATGCGACCAATAATAGACCAGGGCTCAAGCCCGTTCCAAAAAAATCGACCAGAAAACTGGTATAAAATAAAATTGGAACATTATTTGCAACACCAGTACAAGCTCCAATTTTTAACATGGTGCAAAAAATTTGACCAAACCACTGATTTGGACCACCGATGAAGTTGCCCTCAGAGAGAAAAAGTAACACGCTCTGTAATTCAATTACAGAAAGGTTTTGAAATCATTCTCATTTTTTCTTACTTAACACCCGTTAGAAGCTGTCAAATGTTTTTTTGTTTTCATAAATTTATTCGTATAAGGCTACAGATAGGTTTGCAATGAAATTTATCCGCTCGCATTGTATGCCATTTTTCATCGCATGAAAATTCACGCATATTACCTCCGCTTATGAACACAGCTAAAAATATGTTGTAAATTTAAGTTTATTTTCATGAACATATTTGGAGCATCAAAATAAACTGAAATGTCAACGATAAATCGCTTATTTTTCAATCAATGCGCATAAAATTTACACGATCATGTAACATTCAAGCATCTTTGGTTAAAAACTAAACGAAATGCCGTAAAAATAGATGAATTTGGTTTATTTTTACTGTATGCCTCAGTTTACACCACATTGGTATTTAAATATTTTTATCTGTGTACGTATAAAGCACTTTGTTGGCATCTTATATGGGACTGTCCATTAATTTCGTAAGGGTTTATGGGGGGAGGGGGGGTCTGAGATTTCTTACGCGCCATACAATTTATTTTTAATTTTTATACAAAAAATCTTACCATGCGGGAGGGGGGGTTGAAAAACCCCAAAAAATGTCTTACGTAATTAATGGACCGCCGCTATGTGAAACAGTACACATAGCATCATCGCATCACGCAAAAACTGCTTTCGTCATACATACATTCCCGTTGTCTGGATTATGACCGCTCCGTAGAACAAATGGTACCACTGTGCGGTGCGGTGTGTTATCATCATTCATATTGCTGCTCGCGAGTTGTTTTGTTTGGTGGAACCAACATGCGACTGGTTTTAATATGACCCGCACCAAGCGGTTCGCGATTGTGTACAAAATATAAACAATAAAAAAGAGCGCAAAACGACAGGAGACGCCAACAACCCCCGGCCCGGGTCGTCGGTACAGGCCACAATAGCCCTAGCCCTAGCTCTAGCCGGAGGGTGTTCGTATATTTATTAGTGTTATTATAGAGCACCGCCAGCCAGAGAGATAACGCATTCATATCTATGACAACCATGGACAGTCAGCGAACAGTCAGTGCCCGTGTTCGTTTTTCACAGTGACGTGGCTAGCCAGCTGGAGTTGGTTACGGTTCACCGGCGGGTGAAACGGTTGGACAAATTCATTTGGTGTGCGCTGTTAATACTTTCTACACGTGTTTGCAATGTGGGGAGGAATGACACAATGGAATGTCAAATGCTACTTTAAAACTATTATTGTTTCAGTTTACTAATGAAAACTAACCAAATGACTGGATTTTTTGAAAATTATGCTGCGAAATTTCGAATGAGGAAAAAGATGTTTCAAAAAAAAAGAAGAAATCAGCCCAGGAGCAGGATTTTCATCATGTGTTAAATCTACGCACCTGATGTGTTGATACAAAAGAACTCGATTTTGTGCGAATCGTAGTCACTTTTGTGAAACATCGTATGAGCATGTGTTGTTCGTTTAGATCAAGGTACAAATCATTAAAATTCCGTGGAATTGTCAAGATCCTAATGGAAACTTTCAGAATATCGCTGATTATTTCCATATTCTGGTTGGATTTTAATGCGCTAGAAATCCTTAAGGATCCACTAGGAATCCCAGGAGTTATCTGAAAACCACCACAACAGTGTTTCGTCAGAAGGTTCAAGACGTTTCCATGAGTCCCAAGATCTGGCTCAGTATCCTCAAGATTCTGCAGAACATTTTTCATATCACGCCAGAAATACGCAAACTTTCGTCAGAATTCACAAGTACTACATTAAAATACTCCTGAACCCCCCCATCACTATATATCTTCTGATTAATTGGAATCGCAATCCGCTTTTCTGAACACGAACTGATAATAAAACAAACATTTCGCTGATTGTGCACAAAGTAAACTAGCCCGCTATCACTCGCTCCCCTGCATTACCCTGATGCTCCTTGCAATGAGCGCACGTCTTTCCAATAGCCTTGCATCCATGCCGCCGCCGTGGACCATGTAAAAACGAAAGCCGCCCTTTATTAAACGTGTAATAAAGTAAACAGCGCAAACGGAGTGAGCATAAAATAAAATAAAATAAATAGAGCTGCGGTCAAAAATATCAAAATTGATCTTAATCTTTCCGTGGCCAATCGTCTCTCCCTTCAAGTCTCCCAAGATGGGGGCGGTAGGGTAGGAGGCCAGGATGACAAGCTGGAGCCGGGAACACCTCGGACAATCCAATTCCCTGTGACCGTAGTGACTTTTATTATGCTCACTCTCCCGCTGTTGCAAAGAGACCTCCTCGCCAAGAACCGCACGGTGGACGGGAGCACACTCTACTCACACAGAACTCGCGTAGTAGATTCTTATCTTCCCTCCCAGCAGAAGAGTGACTCGACTACCTTTCGACCGGGGTCGACTTCTGCACTTCGCTTCGTGGTCGCAATTGCACAATTCCAACACTGCAGAGCGCAGCAAAAATTAAAATAAGCTACAATTCCGCAGATGCAGAAGCGGGCGAAAAAAATGAATGGAATCATTCCAGAATCCGCAGCACAGTGCCTAGCTCTTAGGGGTATGTGATACGCATTTTGTTTCATATCGATACGAAACGAAACGGAAACCAAAACGCTCCGTCGTTAACAACGTACAGTACCGATGCCCACCTTTAAACGACTGAAGCAATCGGGTGTCACCACAGCATACATCTAGCATCTCGAAGTTGTCGGAAAAGATTCACTCGCCGGAAATCCCTCTCAAGGACTGCTGGAGTACAATAAAAGCGGCCATCAACGTCGCAGTCGAAAACATTGTTAGGTACGTTGAACGAGACTTCGTATCGGAAGACCGAAATGTACAGGGATAAAGACGGGAGCATTTTGTCGAACGGACACGAGGTGATCGAAAGATAGAAGCTGCACTACGACGAACATTTAAATGGTGCTGAGAGCACAGGCACTGAGGTTCAAGGTAGCGGGAGGAATGACTACGTCGGAATGTTGGACAATAGCAACCAACCAGCTCCCACTTTGACGGAAGCCGCTATTTTCCAATCATCGTCCGTCATTTATAACCAATAGCAAACGAGTTCGAAGGAAGTTATCAAGCAGGCTTCTTGGACGGCCGCTCGACGACTTTACAGTACGATAAATCCTCCAAAAATGCCGGGAACATCAGGTCCATACGCATCACCTGTTCATTTATTTATAAGCGGCATACGACAGTATTGACTGCAAATCGGAAAGCTGAAATTCCGTGTCACTGGATTCCGTTTCCAACAGTATTTGATGGAATTACTCGATATATCGCATACCCTCACTATCCGTCGCTGCCAAATGGGAGGAAGCGAAGATTTGACGTGCGCCGGCCCTTTCCAAGTTCGACTGGTCCAGGCCACGGTCGGTCGTCTTCTCCCGCTGCATAAAAACACACACACGAAAAGAACAATAATAATATGAACTCGGGACGAACTGAGCCGCGATTTGAATATTCGCTCCGACGACGACCGTGATGTCGTCCAATTTCCCAGTCATGGGAAAAAGCGAATCGATTTACGAGATTACGATCTCGGTGAAGATTTCCTCCGCTGCCGCTCCGTCGTTGTTGTATCGCCGGGCTCCGTCCGAGGTCCCTGAGCTGGCTGGTTGTCCTTACCCATCTTGACGATCACCGCGGTCAGATCGTTATCGAGATGCTAGTGCACTCTGCTGGCGCTGGATTCGATTTGGCTTTTGGTCCGGTCGTTGCCACCGCGGGCTGATGGACCCTCTCTCCACCTTGCCGGACCGTGACCCCCGGGGTGGCAATAATTCGCCGATGATGGAGAGTGTGGCGAGGGATTTAATTTTTTATGCAATAAGAATGCTTAACGACTAAACAAAACTTATATTAACATTTTATTGAAATATTTCACTAAAATATGTTTTGTAGGGACCTTCCTTTGCCTTGTGGTTATAATCGGCGACTATAAAACAAAGCCATGCTGAAGGTGTCATGGTTCGATTCCCGGTCGATTCAGGATCTTTTCATAATGGAAATTTTCTTTACTTCCCTGGGCATAGAGTATCATCGTACCTGCCACACGACATACGAACGCGAAAATAATAACTTCATCAAAGAAAGCTCTCAGGAGTAGAAGTGCTCATAAGAACATTAAGATGGGAAGCAGGCTCTGTCCCAGTAAGGACGTAATGCCAAGAAGAAAAAGAATCCCTAATGGCTCAATTGAGTTCAATATTGAACAGTAATTTTGAAAATTTGTCTCTCTTCTGCAATCCGTCTAGAGTCACTAACAAGATTTACACCTCGACTGCAATTCGAACACATCTTTCGAAACATCCAGCGTTGCACGTATCAGCCTAATAAGGTTCGTCGGAAAGCCATGTTCAAATATCATCTGCTTAATTCTTTTCACTTATTCGTACGCTGCATTGAAATCAATAATTTACAAGATAGGGCACATACTGGATTGTGCCAATTACAGTTTTTTATGAGTTCATTCAATTGGACCAATTTGTAGATATGATACATTTTTAGTCATTTGATAGAAGTACTAGGTTTAGTACATGTATTTCAGATCGAATGTCTGTTAAATGGCGGCTTGCTATGAAAGCTACAATGGGGTGCAACCCTAGAAGTTATTGGTAAAATACTCCCTAATTAAATTGGTCCTAAACAATTCCATAATTGAATCCATGATCCTTGTTTTATTCCTTTTTAGTATCATTCCAAGTTTTACATTAATTTCTTACATCTAGGTGTTCTGTACCATCTTAATTCGGTCAAAGTAAATTAAGCTTTTAATGAGAACTTTTATTGTAGAGCTCTCTTCCGGTATTACGACAGCTTGGTCTAGCTTTTATGTTTCACGGTGCCCCGACAAACCGTTATTATGCAAAAAAAATGTCCATCAATTCTAAGCACAGGGCTCGATTTCTGAGGTTATTTTGCACCTCTGGACCAATTTTAAAAAAAAATCCCTAGGAGGAATCTCGAGAAATCTAGATTTGAAGTTTAAGATCTAAAATTTCAATATAATCCTCATTAAAATTTTGCAAAAAACCTACAAAAACACTCAAAAAGTTGGCCAAACTGTTCTCAACTAGTATAAAATTGTTACCATTTTTATAATTAGACATTAACAACTAACTAAACTTACCAGAGTGGCTTAAGAATTTTTTTTTTCATAGATTTCTATAGTTTTTATACTTGTATAGTCGATTTAGAGCTAGTATCAATCATTTGTTTCAAATCTGGAATAATTTGGTACAATACACATGAACATACACGAATGTCTTTCACGGGGCCGCTGACCTCCACCTGAATGATGTAACTTTTTCTTCCGGCATTCTCACTAAATGACCAGCTCACTGAAGTTTGCCTATTTTATTCACACAATAGTTTTCGCTCCTGTTCTCAAATAAATGTGCTTTTAGAGCCAATTATAAACGTTTTATACAGGGCAAATTGACAATGGTGATTCATTTAGGCATGCTTGCATTCATCGTTGTTCTGTTTGCATTTTTATTGAAAACTGATTTAGTTTTCCAAACACTTTTCAGTGTTCTGCGATAAAGGGTCGCGAGGTGTTTTCCCGAAGTTGTTAACGAAATAATTGATATATGTAATCAGATAAGCCTTTATCAAGCAACAGTGTAGAAATGTTATTTCCCCTTGCAAGTTGGTCCCTAAGCTGGTAACATAATCCATAAAAGGAGATATTCACAGCTAGTACACGTGTGTTATCATTATTATCATGCGTCATAAGTGTGTTCAGAATAATAGTAGTAAAAGCCGATTTTCATACAAAATACTCAACTTTGGCATGCTGTTACTTTGTTTCCCTATGAGCAATCGGCTATAAATTGAAAAAAATTAAAAAACTCAAAATACAGCAGATATATAAATAATGAAAACTACTATTATTTTGAACGATTTCGCCTGGTGCTTAACTTTTTAACCGGTAGTGTGAAAATTAATAAATTATGTGATAATGAAATTGGCTATATTTGCCAATATATACTGCCAAAATTTCATGCCGATTGCTCCTATGGAAAGAAAGTAACAGAATGCCAAATTTGAGCATTTTGTATGGAAATCGGCTTACACTACTATTATTCTGAACACAACTGTACATCTCCATCAAGCACTGCTTCAGCACCAACAAATCTGAACTTCCTTCTTTGTCTACATGCAACCATATACGTTTGGGTAGAGTACATGATATGACAAGCTTATCCTAGTTGTCCACCTTTAAAATAGTGAAACTCTGCTTTACTGCACTGCGGACGATTTCAATAAAGTCATCGTCTGCAAAATCAAGGAGTATATGCGACAAAACTCAATATTGAACAGTAAATTCTGAAACTCATCTCCTTCCATTCCATGTAATTTTCCAAAAAAAATAGGCTCCTCGTCTACAATTCTTACACTTCATTGTATTTGCCAGCCTATCAACTTTATGTTTTATTTTTAAGCCTTTGATATTACCTGCAGCAGAATTTCATTACTGAGTCGATCGTGATCTAGAAATCAATATACAGATTGATGATGAATTCCGAAAAAAATAAAACGAAGATTGTTGCAGGTATATAGAGTGGAATTCCTGGTGATGCAAATCTAAAGTATTAAATACTCATTGAGGATTTGTTTGAAGTTGTTAAAGACTTTGTTAATTTTCGAACACTTGTGACGTATGACAATCATGTTTCCCGTGTAGTTATAATCCTGTTGTGACTGGAGTATTGAAAAGGATATTTTTACACAGAATGGTGAGGGCAGAACTCGGCGGAAAACTAGACGTAAACATCAAGAGTAGTAAGTAGTAAGTAGTAGAAACAAATTTTTTAAGCGAAATAAATACGGCAGACTTTGGTGGGCTGATCACTTAGTGTGAAAGTCGAAAAATAAGCTGTAAATTACTTATATTCAGCATTGAATGTTTCACGTTTATCGAACGTAATATCAATTGTATATAAGAATTTATTGCTTAGATTTCATTCTATTGAACTAAGCTAACTGGATTAAGCCATGTAAAAGCATACTTAATCCACTCTGGTATGTTAAGTCAGTTTTAAATATTTCTAATTATAACAATGGTAACAGTTATAGCTAGTTGAGAACAGTTTGGCCAACTTTATGAGCGTTTTTGTAGGTTTTTCAGTGCTAATGCCAAATTTTATTAAGGATTATATTGAATTTTTAAGTCAAAAACTTCAAATCAAGATTTCTCGAGATTCCTCCTAGGGATTTTTTTTTAAATTGGCTCAGAGGTGCAGAATTACCTCAGAAATCGAGCCCTGTGCTCAGATTTGATGGACAATTTTTTTGCATAATAACGGTCTATCGGGGCACCGTGGCGTTTCTGATTGTTCTATTTTCGGTCTATTTTTTCATACATGGGGTCGCTAAAGTTCCTATATTTTAGATACTTAGATGCTACCCGAGCAAAGTCCAACATCAAAATGAAAGCAAGTCGAATACATATTCTGTTTTCAGCATCAAGTTGGTATCATAATTTGATATCAATTTGTCATTGAAATATTCGATATCATATTTTGTCTTCGTTCTGCTATCATTTTAAATTTTTGGTAAAATTTTCATTTCATTTAATTATAAATTTATTCGTGTTACATGTATAAACACTATGATAAAATAAAAATGAAGCATTTATTTTCTCGCAAACTCGTTTCAATATTAATCGAAAATATGCACATATAAATGAGTTCTCAATTTGCCCTCCATGATAGCAGAAACAGTTTTCAACTTGCTGTAACTGACAGCAAAAATAGTTTTCAATTTGATTTCATGGGAACATTTTTCTGCTCTCAGTTTTGATATTTTAACCGTTAAAACGACCAAAATGACAACAAACTGAGTTATCAAAATCCGCGACAGCACAACATCAAAATTAGTTTTCAATATGATCTCAAGCTTTGCTCGGGTATCAGCCCTGCGTTCGAGACAGGCTATTGGTTTTCATAATTGACTGACTGTTTACGAGGTTTGAAATTGGCAATAAAAGCTGGACATGGATGGAAATGTTCAACGAATGATACTAGCATCCATTATTTTAAAACGACTTAAAATGGCTTCCAACGCACAATGGTCGGGCTCCATATAGAGGAGCGGCCAAAACTACCAAAAACTTTTTTGAGATTTTTATGATTTTTTTAATTTTAAAATATACCTCATGTGTTATATTATTATGATCCTTAATTGAAATTGAACTAAAATTTAAATTTCTATGATTTTTATGACGGCAAACAGGCTGAAGTCAAAAAATTGAAAAATGTAACAATAAAATAAAGCACAAAATTTATAATTTAGGAATGCAATATTTCCCCAACGTTACTCACTATTTGAAAGCTTATGGTTCAACACTTTTATCGAGCATAAGGATGGAAAAAAATATTTGGTTAAAGTTTTAATACTATTCAATATTACACTTTAGTAATTTTGGTGATTTTGAATATGAAAAACTTATCGCGTCATGTCGCCGCCATTTCGAATATTGCACATCAAAAAGCATCCTTAGATCTTACAAAAAACCTTCAAAATTTTTGCAGAAATTTGCTGATTTGCAAGTTAGAGCTATTTGAATAATTCAATATTTTACATATATTTTGATGATATTTTTCATACAAAGTTTATTTAAAATATATTTTACCACTATTACACATTTTGACCAAACTCAATCAAATGTAAACAAAATTTGTGCTTTCAGCCCAGTTTGATAACAATTTTAATTAAAAAAATTTTTTTTTCAAAGTTACGTAATTTGTGAATAACCCCTACTGAAACAACAAAAACGCCAAATAACATATTCAGATTACATATTTCATCGATTAAGGCGATAAAAATAGTTTTGGCCAAACTTCACTTTTTTCCGACCATTGTGCAACGGTTAAAAATGGCTCAAAGCGCCTTTAACGGCTTAAAAATGACTTCGAATGGCTTCAGGCAGCTAGACTGCTTAAAATTTGCATATAACGGCCTGAAAAGGCTTATACTCGCTAAAAACTGCTTATATCGGCCTAAAATTGCTTGAAACGTCCTAAAACGGCTTAAAATTGCCAAAAATGGCATAAAACTGCTTTCAATTGCTTGAAATTGCTTAAATCGATTATAAAATGTTCGAATGCTTTCAATGACGAAAATGAAATTGTTTTAAATGGCTTAAAATAATTGTAAACAACATAAAATATCGTTTAAATAACTAAAAATAGCATGATATGGCTCAACATGGCTTAAAACGACTCAAAATGGCATAGCACTGCGGAACCGCCTTAAATGACGTATAATGACTTCAAATGGCGATAAAAAGGTTCAAAATACCTTTGAACGGTTTGAAATGGCTTAGAACGGCGTAAAATTATTTAAAAACAGTAAAATGTGGCCTAAAATGGCTTAAATCGACTTTAAATGGCCTAAAACGGACTTAAAGCGGCTTAAAACAAATAATATGGCTCCCACTGGCTTAAAATGGCCTGAAACTGTATCAAACTGCTTTAAATTGCTTAGAACGATTTTAAATTGCTTAAAACATCTAAAATGACTTCAAATGGCCTTGAACGGTTCAAAATGGCCTAGAACGACTTGAATTGGCTTAACACAGCTTGAAATGACTTAAAACGGCTTAAACAAATATATTAAAATAGCGGTGAACAATGGCTTAGAACATGGCTGAAATTGCCTTAAATGGCTCGATACGGTCTAAATACTTTAAAATGACTTTGAATGGCCTAAAACAGCTGAAATGTCATGAAACGGTTTCAAATTGCCTAAAACGGCCTGGGATGACCAATAACGCTCAAATAAGCTAAAAATTGCATAGAAATAAACTGTAAACATTGCTTTAAATGGCCTTAAATTGGCATAACACGGCTATAGTTGTATAAACAAGGCTTAAAACAGCTTAGATTGGTTTTAAACAACTCAAAGTGACTTAATACGACACAAAGTAGCCTGAAAAGGCTTGAAATTTTTTTTTGAAATTGCTCACAGCGTGTTAAAATGGTTGCAAATGGATTTAAACTGGCAATTCCTGGGTTATTTCGTTGGTCCAGAATAAGCAAAGTGGTCATTTATCTATAATTGAACTGAAAGAGTCAAGTGTGTTCAAAACCATGAATATTGTACCGTTGCATGCCTACTTTCGGTGCTAAAATATAGTGGTCCCATGTACGGATTTCCCGGTGGCCATTCTGGTGCTCCAAAAGGACAAAATACATCCAAACATAAACTATCGTAAAAAAAGGACACAGTTCATTCGGTTCTGGGGCATATATCCGAGTAAATTCATCGAATTGTCCACATTGGCCACCTTCCGCGACTCCAGGAACCGGTTCCGCATGGACCATACTGGACCGAATATTTCAGGGGGTATGCGCCGGTAATTGGTTCCTTATTACAGTGAAATTTTATGCCATAATATCCAGCGACATAATCTATCGGCCTTAAAATGCTTAAAACGACTTCTTATAGTCTAAAACGAGTTCAAAACATCTAAAATGACGTCAATTAGCCTACACCGGCATAAATTGGCTTAAAAACAGCCTAAAATGGCCTGAAACTGCTTCAAATTGATTTGAATTGCTTAAGCATCTAAAGAGAGGGGCCCAGATAGCCGTAGCGGTAAACACGCAGCTATTCAGCAAGACCAAGCTGAGGGTCGTGGGTTCGAATCCCACCGGTCGAGGATCTTTTCGGGTTGGAAATTTTCTCGACTTCCCAGGGCATAGAGTATCTTCGTACCTGCCACATGATATACGCATGCAAAAATGGTCATTGGCACAGTAAGCTCTCAGTTAATAACTGCGGAAGTGCTCATAAGAACACTAAGCTAAGAAGCAGGCTCTGCCCCAAAGGGGACGTAATGGCAGAAAGAAGAAGAAGAAAAAGAAGAAGAAGAAGAAGAAGAAGAAGAAGCATCTAAAATTACTTCAAATGGTCTTATGCGGCTTAAAATAGCCAATAGCGATATGAAGTGGCATTAAAAACAGCTTAAAAGAATCTATGTTATTTGGTCGAAAGACATTTGGTCGAATGACATTTCGTCGAATGACGTTTGGTCGAAAGTACATTTGGTCGAACGGACATTTAGTCGAATGGATATTTGGTCGAAAAGATTCAGTTGCAACTGGATATTTGGTCGAACCGACATTTCGCGGAAGGGGTCGAATCTAAATAGTAAGGAAACCAAGTTTTACGTTCAGTCTGACTATTTTCGACAGTAGTATTGTGTCTCTAATACAAGAGTCATAGAATTGTTAAAAAAAAATCAGCCCTTGTACCAACAATCTATTATGCGATTAGCAAAATGTTGTTATTCAATTTGATGGACCCTCTTCCAACATATTGATAAACTTCTTGAAATTTTGACGTTTCATGCTACTTTTCATTCAGGCATGTTCTGCGATTTGAGATAAGCTGATCATCAATGGAAGCAATCCAACTTTTGTTGCTTCAGTCTTCCCTTACATACATAGAAGTCACAATAAGCCAATTGGCCTTAAGTTACCGTTACCTAGCATTCACTTCGCCATAAAAGTTTTTCTTAAATCAATTTTTTTCCTGCCATTTTAATTCTGATTTCCGCATTCAAATATCTTACCAACGTCCTTAAGCTATAAGACCTGCAATTCAAAGAAAGATCCCGAGCATGCTTTCATCAGATGAAGATCAGCAGTTCATTACGAAGAACGATGACATTTCAAAAGATTAATAAATTATAAAAACATTATGTTCACATCGTTGAGTAACAAAATAACTTGTCGATCAGTTTTACAAGTAATGATGATATTTTGAAAGAGTAATAAATTCACTAGAGCTAAATATTTCAGTCAATGTTCAAAAAAACTACATCTTAAAAGTTCATTTGAATAATCATTGAAATCTTAGATTTTGGCATATCTTCAGATTACAAATAAAAGGTTGAAATTAAAAAGTAAGAGTACAAAAAATGTCTCGTTTTTTATTCAACAACAGTTGATCATTCAGATTATTCAAAAGAATACGTTATCTTGCCAACTTTGCAAAACGTAGAAAAAAATAAATTTACCAAATGTTCTTTAAATTAACCATTTGAAAAAAGCTTTCATCCAAATTTCCGTTAAACTAAACGTCATTCGACCAAAATAAATGTACCAAAGCAATTCGACCAAATGTCCATTCGACCAAATGTCCTTTCGACCAAATGTACTTTCGACCAAATATCATTCGACCAAACGTCATTCGACCAAATGTCATTCGACGAAATGTCCTAAAGCCAGCTTAAAACGGTTTAAACAGGCCTGAATCAGCTTGGCCTAAATCGACTAGGCTTAATATGACTTAAAAACCTTGAAGTAGCCTACAATTGTTTAAATCGGCTTCAAAAAGCCTAACATGGCCAAAATCGGCTTAAAATGGCTTGAACCAGCCTAAAATTACTTTGAACGGCCTAAAACAGTTGAAATATCTTGAAACGGCTTATAATTGCCTACAACGGCCAAAAACGGTTCAATACAGCATAAAATTTCTTGAAATTTCAACGGTACAAATAGCTTGAAATGACCCAAAACAGTTTAAGTTGGCCTAAAGCGACTAAAATTGGCTGAACAAGGCTTTAAACAGCTTCAACCTCTTGAAACTACCTTAAACTGGCTAAAGCTACTTTAACCGGCGTAAAATTGACATAAATATGCTTCAAATTGCTTACAATGGTTTAAAATGGCTTAAATTGACTTTGAACGGTCTGAAACGGCTGAAATATGGAGAATGGCTTGAAAACTTAGCAAAAAAGACTTTAATTAGCTTAAAACAGAGAATGGTTTGAAATGGCTAACAATGGCTTCACACGGGTGCAAAAGTTGGCTTTAGGACATTTCGTCGAATGACATTTGGTCGAATGACGTTTGGTCGAATGACATTTGGTCGAAAGTACATTTAGTCGAAAGGACATTTGGTCGAATGGACATTTGGTCGAATTGCTTTGGAACACTTATTTTGGTCGAATGACGGTTAGTTGAACGGAAATTTGGTTGAAATCTTTTCAAATGGTTTATTGAAAGATCATGTGGTAAAATTGTAATTGTTCTGAGTTTTACAAAGTTGGTAAGACATCGTATTGTTTTGAATAATCTGAATCATAAAAAGTAGTTGAATAAAAAAAATGGGACATTTTATGTACTCTGGGTTTCATATCATACATCTATTTATTTGTAATTTGAAGTTATGCCATAATCTAGGATTTCGGGTTTTTTTAATTGACTGTAATATTTAGTTCAAGTGAATTTATTATTCTTTGAAAATATTATCATTCTTTGAAAAACGAGTTATTTTATTATTCAACGTTGTGAACATAATGTTTTTATTTTTTATTCTTTTGAAATGTCATCGTTCTTCGTAATGAGCTGCTCTTCATCTAACGGAAGCATTCGGAGAAAGTGCTCGGGATTTTTCTTTGAATTGCAGGTCTTGCAGATTTTTGAATGCGGATATCAGAATTAAGACGGCAGCAAAAATTTTCTTTAAGGAAAACCTTTATGGCGAAGTGAATGTTAGGCGTCGGTAACTCTACTTATTACTAATTGGCTTATTGAGACTTCCAGCATTCCTTAAGCAAATACATGGCTTTGATGACAGTGTTGATGACCTCGGGTGAATAACAGAGTTTGTAGTAGAAGCTCTGAATTATTAAAAATGAAAATTGTGCTAAGCCTATGTATCGGGTAAGGGAAGACGAGTTGACAGAGGCGACAAAAGTTGGCTTGCTTCTATTTGAAATCAGCTTATTTCGAATTGCAGAACATACCTGAACAAAAATGTAGCATGAAACGTCTAAAACGTCTAAAAGAGGTTGATAAATATGTTGGGAATGCGTCCATCAAATTGAATAACAAAATTTTGTTTATCGCATACAGGTTGTTGGTAAAATAGTGAATACTTTTTCAATTATTCAATCTCTCTTGTAATAGCGACAAAATGCAACTCTCGAGGAAAGTCAGACTAAACGTAAAACTTTGTTTCCATAGTATTTTGATTCGACCACTATCCTTTCCATGAAATGTCGGTTCGACCAAATATTATATGTCTGTTGCAACTAAACCTTTTCGACCAAATGTCTATTCGACGAAATGTCCGTTCGACCAAATGTACTTTCGACCAAACGTCATTCTACTAAATGTCATTCGACCAAATGTCTTTCGACCAAATGTCATAGATTCGCAAAAGTTTTAACACCACTTTAAAGGACCAAAAAGATATAAATCGGCTTCAAATTGCTTAAAATGACATCAAACTGCTTAAAACGGCTGACAATGGTTTAGTACGGCTTTAGATGGCCTGAAACAGCTTAAATCTGCTTCAAATTACTCAAAACAGTTTGAATCCGCCTAAAAGAGCTTCGGCTGTAAATGACATAATCGGCTTATTTTAAGAAAAGGTCTAAGATAACATAAATCCAAATTGTCATCTGATACCTTTGAAATTATACGATGACAGTAGAACTAGTCGATGGACGAATTAGTCCAAAATTTGGAATGGTCGAGGAAAATGGATTCCACAAATCCGACAAATGTATCGAGAAAACTTTTACCGAGATCTTAAATAATTATGTTCGATTTTTCTTTTTTTTTTCTATCTTTATTAACGAGATTTTTAGCCCTAGGCTAGTTCATCTCGGGACCAACGGCTTTACTTCCCTTCCGAAGGAAGTCGTCACTATAACTTTTGACGTCATACGTGACTATGTCGAGGATGGGATTCGATCCCAGGTCCTCGGCGTGAGAGGCGTGTGTTCTAACCCCTACACCAGGTCCGTCCCCAATTATGTTCGATCTAATTCGCATCATTAATTTATTTGACACCGGAATACGATACCGAGGGTTCAATTCAGAACCACCAAAGGAACTGAATTCGGGCGTAAATACAATGTGAGGTTGTCCATTTCGTGGTCATTTGTTGGATGATCCCTCTCGTGGATTTTTGACCATGCAAACAATAAAAAAAAATTATGGACCACGGTCTTTGGTCAAAAGAGGAAAAAATACTCTGCTTTCCACAGTTGTCGTAGAAAAGGATGAGTTAAGTTAGTAGGATAAGGTAAGGATAAGGGAATTTTCCAGAGGTTGATGATAAAATCTAAGATAAACTCATGCCTAGCCTGATTGTATGATAAACTACTTTAATCGTGACTCCATCGTTCGCCCTCGCAAGAGCAAGCAACGTAATCCAAGGACAACATGCTACTCCGTAAAACAGGATTATTCGACGAATATCATATCAACATATAAATTATTTATGCTGAAAAAGATCCCTCAATTGTTGTAGCATACTTTACATGCAAATGGTAAATTGTGTATTTATTTTAGAATATCCGAAAGTCTTCACATTAGATTATCTTGTTCAGAATCCAAAAATACAAAAAGTATTAACAATCAATTAATAACATTAATATCATATATTTCTCAACCTTCGTTTCAGGTTTGTACAACATGCTTGACCCTGGTTAAGTCGGGTCCGAAGAAAGGACATTAACTACATCGCATTTGCAAGCTTGCCTGAGATTTGATCCTTTGTCATTCTAAACAGGTATAAATATTCAATTAGCCAAAAACTTTACTTCATCTGTTTTCCTTCAGAATCTTTAATTTTGAATTGCGTAGAACAAGTAAGAATTGCTCTGTATAATAACTAAATTTGTCTAGTATTGAGTGTAGTTCGGCACTAGGTGATCTCCCCTCACGAAAATTGAAAAACTCTCTTTTCCTTCGTAATTGGCTCAACTCTGTCTTTTCTGTTATAGATGATTTTTTCTTCAAAATTTGAGCAAATGATCGATTACACTTAAATTATTTTACGGATTCCGGTGAAATCTCAACAGCTTAACAGTGCAATCAAGTAAAACAACGAAGTACGGTAATTTTTTAACAGTTTTTGTAAAAAAAAAATCACCGGAATCAGATAAATTTGGACGGAATTTCGGTATTTTATTTTACCCAACTGTTCAGTTGTTCAGATTACGGTGAAATTCACGGATTCCACTAAAATGAGCTAAGTTTGCGCGTTGTGTGGACACTTGTTGCGGAATAACCCATATGAATTAATAACCTATCTCGTAGTTAATTTAAATAACACTATCCCAGACTGCCCCCGAGCAGACTTATCCATCCAAATGTAAACATCATTTGCAAAACATTCCCATCTTGCTGGTTGCTAGGGAAAATCTCGCATAGTTAGCAAGTTCCACACGCCTCGTTCGTTGTCTGGGTCCGCCGCAGAAACGTTTCAATCTCTCGTTGTTCTCCGTTAGCCTCCGAAAAAGATCGTTATCAACCCATCTCTTGAATGTTCGTTCGCCAGTTCGCCGGTTCATTTGCCGTCCTTCAAACTCTGCTCGGATTTTTTTTTTGCTGCAAGTCTACTTTTTTCGCCGTGCGCATTCAGATTAAGATAATTATTAAAAGTGCATTTCACCTGTTCCCTTGCTCGGCGCAGATGGGCTCAGAAGATGGGAATGTCTTAGCCCCAAAACGCTAGCTCTAGGGGGGAAAGGGTTTTCTCTCATATGAATAACTGTGTGTGCATGCGCATCGAGCCTACCTCGCACTGGCAAATAGATTACCCTAACTAGATTAGCTTTGAAGAGTACGCATTCGGGGGAGCCACCCGTTGCTTGCCGGCCAACTAACGAACGGGATTTCTCCGGCATTGGTATCCCATGACCTCCGTGATCATCTTCTGCTTCCCGTGTGCCAACCCGAGCGGAAGAAAATTCCTGTATGATACTAAACTAAGGTATTCCGTATAAGATAATCTCCAATACTTAAATTTCCACGAGCGCAAATCTGTAGAACCTAACGTCTATTGAGGCTGAAAACTAATTCGATTGATCACTACCAGCGAGTGACCGATCGATTAAATTTTCAGTTTAAACGGATGTTCGGATCTCCAGATTTGCGCTCGTGAAAAGTTGAGGCTTGGCTTCAACTCATCTCCACCTCAACACCATAATAATTCCAAATTGAGGTGTGGACAGAACCTGGAATAAGGGTAAATGCCATAATATGGTATGCATAAACAGGCACGAGTTATTTTTTCCTACTCGGGTATCCCTAGTTGTGTGTGACTTGGTTTTGATGGACACCTCCATTGAGCGTGTGAGTCGGTGCAATTATTCAATTTGCACATGTGCGCAACTTCAGTGGGGGTGGCGAGGTGGCGGCGCCGGCGGTCACGCAAAGTCACGAAATGATTCTTAAAGGTCATGGTTTTTGCACTGGGCTGCTGCAACCCGGAAAGTCAGAATGGAGAAAGGTAGGAAACAAACGATGAGCGAGTGGGCCACAGAGCAGTGCGTGCGCCACTTGCATACTAAACAGTACACTGGAATCTCCATTTATGAAATTAGTCCGGGGGATTTATAATTTTATAATTTTAAATGAAATTTTTGTTACGTATATGGAATTCTCGCCATCCAGTTCGTATGAGGTCGCAGATCGTAGATTTATATCAAATAGACTACATATAAACAATACTTGTTTAAAGAAGCTTGGGTCAGCCAAGAACGCTGCGAAAACCAGGTTTTGATAAATATCTATTTGTGTAGCCAATGCTCTCGAAGCTTTATGAAAAAAAAATTAAATCATATAGGCTCATGAACATATATACAGTCGAAGCTTGTTATAACGACATCGCAAGGGACCGTCGTAATAGAGAAAAGTCGTTATAGAGAATAGTTATAACATCAAAATATTTTTCAAGGGACCGAAAAATGTCGCTATAGAGAGCTTTTGTCCCTATAAAAGTTGTCGTTATAACGAGCTTCGACTGTACTGTCAGATTATGAGTACAACAACCGTTTAAGGTCATACAAGAAATTACACTAGTACAGACCAGGGTTGTTAACGTTAATCAACGATTAACGCCGTTTCGTTAATTCGTTAACGTTAATTGTAACGATTAGCGAATTTTCCGTTATTTTTTTCGAGCCGTTGATTAACGTTAACGTTAACGATTTCTGTTGATTTAACGTCAACGACTTGCGTTGTTTCTTGCGCTAATGACTGGAAATGTGTGATACTCAATATTTTTTTTTCCAGTTCGTTTATTTGAGGCTCAATCGCGTTCAACGCTTTACGGAGCCGAAATTCATTTTTTGTATTGTTTACAATTCATTCACTTTTTGTATCAAGATTAGTGTGGGATGGAGCCAGGGTACTCGTGGCAACTCGAGGTTAATGGTCACAATTTTTGGAAGGAAGGACATGGTGAGGATTGGGTTTAGGGTATTCTGCAGCACATCCGGGAGGTATATCGTGGTATCGCGATTAACGTGTAGTGGCGCTGGTACCAATTTCTTGCCGGTATTCGTCTGCCGGATGGCCAGGATCCTCAATCCAACATACAGGGGACAAAACACAGAGAGAAAAAAAAAAACTGGAGAAGAGAACAAAGGAGAATTAAACTTTTATACTGGACAAGCGAAGAAAATCGTAAATTGCGACCATATAAATGAGATCGCGGGTGCCCAACACATCTCTAACAGGAACATAGGGTTGTCTACCTCGGGCCGCAAGGGTATCCAAAAGTTGCGCTCTGGAGGCGTCCATATCCGGGCATTTCCAAACTACGTGATCGATGTCATCATAACCATAACCACACCTATTACAAACATTGCTCAGCGCGAGGTTAATCCTGTGCAAATGTGTACCTAGCGAGTAATGGTTGGACATAAGTCTTGACATCACGCGAATGAAATCTCGACCTACATCCAAACCTTTCCACCACGCTCGCAAGGAAACTTTAGGAATTATGGAATGTAACCACCGTCCCAGTTGGCCATTTAGCCAATCGCTTTGCCAACCGTGAAGAGAACTTTGACGTACTAAATGAAAAAATTCATCGCGTGAAATTTATCTATCATAAATCTCACCTTCCTCGGCGCCCACCTTTGCGAGAGAGTCCGCCTTCTCATTGCCATAAATTAAGCAATGTGAGGGGACCCATACAAAGGTAATCTTATATGATCTTTCGACCAGTGCACACATCTGCTCTCTTATTTTTGTAAGAAAGTAAGATGCATGCTTCACAGGTTTCATCGATCGGAGTGCCTCAATAGAACTGAGGCTATCCGAGAAGATGAAGAAGTGGTCTGCGGGCATGTTAGAGATCATCCCCAAAGCGAAGTTGATTGCTGCCAGCTCAGCAACATAAACCGTGCAAGGTTCCTGAAGTTTTCGGAAGGCGGAAGAGTTTTCATTGAAGACACCGAAGCCAGTGGATCCATTTATTCGTGACCCGTCAGTGAAATATCTCCTGTAGGAATCGACATTCTGGAACTTTGCGTTGAAAATACGTGGAATAGTTATACATCGAAGTTGATCTGGAATTCCATGAATAGCTTGTTTCATGGACAGATCGTATTCAACAGAGGAACTGTCATTGGTGAAGTGTACACGTGGAGGGTTATAACATGGAAGACTTATGTCAGATGACATGTAGTAGAGATAAACTCTCATGAATTTTGACTGAGTATTCAGTTTGAGCATTTCTTCGAAGTTTTCGATAACGAGTGTGTTGCTCACCCCACACTTAATAAGTATTCTTAGCGAGAGCTCCCAGAATCGGTTCTGTAGTGGTAAAACCCCTGCCAGCACCTCCAGGCTCGCATTGTGAGTCGAATGCATACAACCTAGGGCGATACGCAAACAACGATATTGAATTCGTTCCAATTTAATAAGGTGGCTGTTTGCTGCTGAGAGAAAACAGAAAGAGCCGTACTCTAGAACAGAGAGAATTGTAGTTTTATAGAGTTTTATGAGGTCTTCCGGGTGAGCACCCCACCATGTTCCGGTAATTGTTCGTAGAAAATTGATCCTTTGTTGGCATTTTTCCGTTAAATACCTAATATGGGTTCGCCAAGTGCCTTTTGAATCAAACCAGACCCCAAGGTATTTTGAAATCAAAGACTGGTCGATGTCTGTTCCCAATAGCATAAGCTTTAGTTGGGCTGGATTCCGCTTCCTAGAAAATACAACCAGTTGAGTTTTTTGCGGCGCAAACTCGATCCCTAAATTTCTAGCCCAAGTGGATAGATTATCAAGGGAATTTTGCAATGGTCTTTGCAAGATTTCCGCTCGTGGCCCCTTCATAGAGACCACAGCATCATCTGCAAGTTGTCTAAGCGTGCATGGTTCTTCCAAACAATTGTCAATATCTTTAACATAAAAATTATAAAGCAAGGGACTTAGACATGAGCCTTGGGGAAGACCCATATAGCTAATTCTGGAAGTTGTCAGTTGACCGAGAGTGAAGCTCATGTGTTTTTCTGACAATAAATTGTACAAGAAATTATTCAACATTCCAGGTAGTCCACTATTGTGCAGGCTTTCTGACAATATTTCTATGGAAACTGAATCAAAAGCGCCCTTGATATCCAAGAAAACTGAAGCCAATTGCTCCTTGTCCGCAAAGGCTAGTTGAATATCTGATGAAAGCAACGCTAGACAATCGTTTGTTCCTTTGCCCTTGCGAAAGCCAAATTGTGTACTGGAAAGCATGTTGTTTGATTCGACCCAGTGATCGAGTCGCGATAGGATCATTTTTTCTAACAATTTCCTTAAACATGATAACATAGCGATCGGGCGGTACGAATTATGATCAGACGCTGGTTTCCCAGGCTTTTGAATAGCTATTACTTTGACCTGTCTCCATTCAAGTGGAACAATGTTATGCTCCATGAATGAGTTGAGCAGGTCAAGCAACCGTCTTTTAGCGATATCAGGGAGATTTTTAAGAAGATTGAACTTAATCATATCGCGTCCCGGAGAGGAGTTGTTTGATGAAAGAAGAGCCATAGAAAATTCCAGCATAGTGAATGGTCTGTCCAAAGCATCGTCTCTCTGGGTTTCCCAGAATGGCGGTTGAGCTGGAACTGAGTCTGGACAGACCTTTTTTGCGAAGTTGAATATCCAACGATTGGAGTATTCGTCACTCTCATTTGATGATGAGCGGTTTCGCATGTTGCGAGCCACTCTCCAAAGCGTCGTCATTGAAGTTTCTCGTGAGAGGCCATCGATGAAACGTCGCCAATAGCTACGCTTCTTCGCTTTAATAAGATTCTTCAGTCTTTTTTCGAGCTTCGAGTACTCTAAATAAAGTTCTGAGGTACCATATCTACGAAAAGCTTTAAAGGCATTAGATTTTTCTCGATACAACTGAGTGCATTCATCATCCCAACTAGGTGTTGCTGGTCGTCTTTTGAAGGATGCACTTGGAACTCGTTGCTTTTGGGATTCTAATGCACTTTTATAAATCAATTCTGATAGGAATCGATACTCATCCAACGGTGGGAGAGTGTTGAATGATTCGATACCGAAAGTTACCGCTGATCCAAATTTTTGCCAATCTATATTCCTAGTGAGGTCAAAAGGAACCTGAATTGACTGTTCTGACCTTTCACAATTATTTTTGATAGAGGTTATTATGGGCAAGTGATCACTACCATGGGGATCATCGATAACCTTCCACATGCAATCGAATGATAGTGAACTTGAACCCAAAGACAGGTCAAGGCGGCTTTCTTTGCCGTCGGATGAGATACGTGTCACTTCACCTGTGTTCAAAATGTTCAAGTTGAAATCGTCGCATAAGTCATAGAAAATAGCCGCTCTATAATCGTCATAAGATTCGCCCCATCCAGTACCATGTGAGTTCATATCACCCAGTATTAAAACTGGAGATGAGAGCATGGAGACTGCATTCCAAAGATGACGGCGGTTTATTGAAACTCTTGGAGGAATATAAACAGAAGCTACGCAAAGATCTTTACCCTTTACGTTTATTTGGCAAGCAACGATTTCTATGCCTGGATGAGTCGGGATGGGGATTCTGTAGAATGAATGGCACTTTTTGACCCCTAAAAGCACACCCCCGTAGTTATCATCTCGATCCTGGCGTATAATGTTAAAGTCGTAGAAGTTAAGATCATCTTCAGAAGAAAGCCATGTTTCACAGAGTGCAAATATATCACAATCGGAATTGTGAAGCAAAAACTTAAATGTGTCTAATTTAGGTTTTAGACTATGACAGTTCCACTGTAGTACAGTGATCATATCTTGAACCTCACTTGATGAATTAGCCATCGAAAGATATGATCGAAGCAAGGAGGGGCCACGAGATAGTCAATTCCCTGAGATATTCTTCTATTGCGGGAAGAAAAAGGTCGAGTATGCCTCTGAATGAGTCTGAAACTCCGAGAGCATTACATATGCGATCCACAAGGGCCGTAAAAGTTATCAGTCCTCGCTTAGCCCGGGGCGTTTTCGAGGAAGAGCGAGGGACTTCAGTAGCATTTCTTTTGCTTTCTTGTCTAGAGCTTCTTTTCGAAGTGTATTTTATCTGTGGAGGCGGGGGCGGCAGATCTTTGCTGCAACACGGCACGGAAGCATCAAAGACCTGTTTCTTCGGAATTTTCAAATTTGCCCCACCTCCTTTGGAATTAGGCAAACTTCTGAGGGAAGATTTCAATACCTTACGGCGCAGTCCCGGAGAAGATGGAGACTTTCTTTTACCGGGTGCGTGTACCTCCGAAGAATCTCCCCCATCGGTTTCGTCGTCGTTCGCTTCATCGGAAGACAACTCTTGAAAAGAGTTGCCAACTGGGATGGCTGATGAAGACTCTTTTGCAGGCGGATTTAAAGCTTTCACCATTTCCGCATACGTCTTCTTGGAGCGCTTCACAATTGAGCGACTCTCATTTCGAATGCGCTTTTTGTATGCCGGGCATTTCTGCAAGTCATGCAGATCCTTGCTACAGTAGCTGCATTTTTCAGCTTCCTGTGTGCAAGCATCTTCTGAATGAGCTTGGTTGCATTTGCCACAACGGGGCTTGTTGTCGCAAAAGCTAGCACTGTGGCCAAGCTGCTTGCAGTTGGTACAATTGAATACCTTCGGCACGTAAAGACGCACTGGGTAAAAAACACTATCAATGCAAACAAATTTCGGGAGGACGGAACCAGGAAAAGTCACTCGAAACGAGGCTGACGGCGAAAAAACTTTCTTGTTTCCTTCCATGGAAACTGATTGCAATTGTTTGCAATCCAGTATAGCCACATCTGGAATTGACCGGTTATCAAAAACACCTTTGCCAGTCTTAATGTCTTCACATGTCAGACTCGCGTCGATGATTTTCCCTTCCACCTCGACTTCTCGTGCCGGAATATAGGTAAAGTATTCCACAGCAAAAGCCTCATGCTGAGCAATCTCATTAGCTGCTTTGTAACTAGGTGCAGTTACACGCAGCTTGGATTGTTTAACTTGATGAATAACGGTCCCAGGATATTTACGCGTCAGCTCTCGAGAGATCGAGAGCACATTCAAAATCTTATTTTTGCGCCGGAAGTAGACAACCCAAGGCCCAGGCGAAGATGGTTGATAAAACCGCGTTCGAGCAACGAGATCTTTAGGAGGCGTATCGCCTCCATCCGATTCATCCATGCGGAAAAGCTCAACCGAAACCAAATGGACAAAAAAAAAAAAAAAAATGTGAAGAAAAAAAAATTAACAGAAAAAAAAAATTAATCAATCAGTGGACTACTTTGTACACACCTCCCCTATAAAGGCAAAAAATATAAAAATTAAAAAAAAAACTTTTTAAAAGAAAAAAAATCAGTCAGTGGACTATTTTGTACACACTTCCCCTAACCGGGCAAACAAAATTGCACCGGGAGAGAGACAGAGGAGAAGCAAAAACAACCTTGAACTCAAAACTGTTTGTTCGGGAGATGCGAAGGCAATTCAATAGAGTATGGATAGGTATAGAAAAATTGCTACTTATCCGTTCCCGTTTGATGACGGCACAGCAGCTAGCCTTCGTTGGTAGGCAAATACGTATCGCCGTCCTCGCAGCAGATGTATGCGGGGGAACAATCACCGGTGGAACGATACCAGTCGACCCTTGCCAATCTGGTTCGCTTCCTTCGATGCGCGCGGTCTTAAGCACTATAGAGGCACAATTGGTAAAACTTCACTGGCGGTGGAAGAAAAAAAAACCAAAAAAGGTGCCGACTGCAAAAAAACTGAACTAGCTTGTTCAAGCGCACAACAAGGAATCTGATACTCAATATTGATAGAATATAAAGTTCCTCGTTTGGGGAAGGATTCGAAAAGTCTTAGTGGTCTATTTTGTAATTCGAGCGAATTCACGTGACTCGTCTGAAGTCATTGTCGATCAAAGCAAGCATGCATATTTCAGATGTCACCCGTCGACTCCCATAGTAATCCAGTCGAGTGACAAACCAAGTCGAGCGAAATTTTTGATCGACAGTGACTCCAGTCGAGTCGTTTTTGATCGACTCGAATTGTAAAATAGGGCCCTTAAAATTATTATTACCACCGGAGCAAGTTGACACGGATGGTGAAAGATTGAACGCGAAGTTTTGAGTGTGATGTCAAAAAATGTTACCAGGGATGTCTTTAAATTATTTTATATTTATACTATGGATACCAGTGAATTCGGCACCGCTCAAACGTCAAATTAGTGAACTCGTGCATTGGTCCATTGGTCCATGGACCAATGCACGAGTTCACTGGGGTCTATTTTATAAGTCGAGTCGATCAAAATGATTCGACTGAAATCACTGTCGACCAAAAAATTTGCTCGACACGGGTCTGTCACTCGAATTTTTCGACAGTTGTCACTCTATGTGACTGGATTACTATGGGAGTCGATGGGTGACATCTGAAATATGCATGCTTACTTTGATCGACAGTGTCTACAGACGAGTCACATGAATCTGCTCGATTTATAAAATGGACCTATGCAAGGGTTCACTATTTGACGTTTTAGCGGTGCCGTGCTATTTATGTGACCATGGAAACCAATGAATTCGGCACCGCTCAAAAGACAAATTAGTGAACTCGTGCATTGGTCCATAGGCCCCACTGATTTGACGTTTGAGTGGTGCCGAATTCATTCGTTCCCATGGTCACGTAAATAACACGGCAGCGCTTAAACATCAAATAGTGAACTCGTGCATTGGTCCATGGACCGATGCACGAGTTCACTAATTTGACGTTTGAGCGGTGCCGAATTCACTCGTTGTCATGGTCACGTAAATAACACGGCACCGGTCAAACGTCAAATAATGAACTCGTGCATTGGTCCATAGTTATTACTTGTCATTTGTTGTTATTCTACGACTGGCGTGAGGTGAGAATTGTCGGTGTCGGTTCGCCCAAGGGGAGTTTACGGCCCAAGAGAAAAAGAAGCCAATAGGGAAGAAAGTGAAAATTATTAAATAAGGTATAATGTTTATTTTCAGAAAAGAACACTCTTGATTAAGGCTTAGCTTTCGGCATTTCATTAAAAAGCACCTGGATGAATACTAACAGGCCTCGAAGAAGTGCCTCTTATAAAGATTCTTGCCAACCTTGCATCAGAGAAGACGTTCTTCGTCGCTGTTCTAATAGATTTGAGACTGGAAAACCTGCTTCATGATCACCGTGTTCTCCAGAATGGTTGAAATATGGTAATAGTTTCGCATGGAATCAAACGAGTCGGCGAAGGGCTTGGAACAACTGCAATCCGGAAGTGGTGGTTGGCGTGCTGAGTGGAGGCGTCCGTTTGCAATCCTTAGCAGAGATTTTCATGGATTGTTGGCAAATGGCGACTAGCTTCTGCAGTTACAATTTTCGTCAGGTACAGATTATTTGAAAGACTCCGATAAAATAAATCGAAATGTAGGTACTTATGCCCAAACAAGACGACTGGTGAAATCAGAATGATGACTGAAAAAATTTTGCTTTGAAGCTGGTCAAATATTGTTTTCCTTTCGGCTCTCCTTGGAAACGGAATCAGCATGGAAACGATCTATTTATCGATGAAAAGAAAAATTTCCATACAGCTACGTGAACTGCGTGATCAACGATTTGGTTAGCGATGTCCGTTGACGTTGATTCAAAGCATATCGTTATCGTTGACGTTAACAGCCACAAAAATTAACGCAACGGCGTTAACGTTAATCCGCGACAAAATCAACGTTAACGGCGTTAATCGTTGATTAACGTTAACAACCCTGGTACAGACTTTAAGATCTACAAGCGTAATCATTGATCTTTCTGAGGATATTGAACAAGGTTTAAAATCTCTATAACTCAATATCTAGTTATAGAACAATAGTAAACTTGGTTGTCAATGTTTCTCCTATTGAAGGTTTCCGAAAGCTCCTTTGAGTAGAGGTCTATAGATCTACAGATCAGGACTTTGTGAGCTATATTAATATCTCTTCAGATTCGTAAAGTTTGGTTCTATCATGTTTTGAATCCAATGGCTATTGAAGGTTATCCTAGAACTCTAATATGAACAGTCCATAAAGGCTACAACTAGGCTCTCTAGGATTTATTTCAGAATTTTATACTCACGCAGACTCTTGAAACTATGTTCCACTAATTTGAACTTCGAGAAATCACTGTGTAGATTTGATGGAAAATATTGTTTAGAGCTGGATTACCTGGAAACGTACTCAAGTAGCCATGTTCAATTCATTCATTGTTGCCTGATATCTCTTGAAATTACATGAAAGCAACTCCACATTGAAATATTGATATTCTACCTCAAAGTGCAAAAAATAATGTTTTTACCACAAGCAGTTGAGTAGTTAACATAAAAAAAAAGTTGAACCAATTCATATGAGCCAGCATGAGTGTAATTCTTGTTAGTTTATCTTTTAACAACTACACTGCGGAACACTTTTTTTTTCTCAAGCACCAAAATACAATTTTTAACTTAATTAAAGGTTGCTGAATCCATTGCCGTTTTCAAAAATATCATAGCACGTCTAGTTTCTGAGATATTGACTGTCTAATATGTAAAATTCAACAATTTCGACCAACTTGTATAAAAGTTTGTCGGCTTGTATAGAAATTTCTTCGCTTAATTTTCCACCGAATTCAAACTTCATGTGTATAACAATTATTATCAACAAAGTTCATAAAACTTTCGATGCTCAGAAATTATTTTTTGATGGTTTCGAAAAGTATTGTAATTTTCAATATATGAGAAACTAAGAATTTTTCATGGAGATTGCAAGCATGTTGGAACAATCGATTTAATCTAAATTTATCCGTGCAATTTCAACCAAATTGTATTTGAAATGAAAGATTTTGTTTAATATTGTATGCTTGGTGAATTAGATCACTAAAAAGTTGATAAGTCATTCTTCAAATTTCATGTAAACATCAATGAAAACAGTATGTTATACAACTTTGGCGACTTGTAGTTAAAAATTGTAACGATTTGGAATATTTTTGAAAACTGAATCAGATAAAGCAACCCCAAATCTACTAGAAACACCTAATTTTCCTTGAGGCATGCAAAAATATCATTTTTGTTACTCTGTGTTATTAATTATGTTCGTTGATCCGAAGTTCTGTACCCAACGGAGCTCTTGTATAACCCTAGTAATCCCATGGACTACAAACATTATAGATTATGTTTGTCCGAGTCTATAATTCCTTACTTGACGAGATAGACTATTGATTATGCTTGTAGATCTAAAGGCATATACTCGAAGGATTTTTTTTATTGTCCCAAATGATTTTATTGAGTCTGGTTACACTTGTAGATCTGGAGGTCTTTACCCAAATGAGTACAATGCACACAGGGTCAGATCATAAAATTAGAATGGAAAATTTATTGTTTGTGTACATTGTTACTAAGGACTACTTCCTCCATTATGTGACATTAGAGTGGTCCCACACTATACGAACACATTTTTTAGCTCAGTTGTTGATTCAAGAAAATGTATAAAAGAGAGCCTCTCACTGTAAGATAGGTTCTTTTGAAAAGTTACGCGAGAATTTTCTTGTGTTCTCTTTCACAGTTGTTTTTTTAAGTGTTGTCCTTTTTTTATTGAAATGATGTTCCTGGCCATCCGGCAGTAGGAAACTCCAGAAGAAGATGGTACCACGATACGGCAATTGAACTGTCTCGAGATACTTCCCGGATGAGCTACAGTGACCCCTGATACCCATTTCCCTGCCAAAAGTTTTCAAAACCAAATATTCGTGTGCTTTTCTGAATTCAAATCACATAAAAAGATAGATCTCAAAATTTGAGCATATTAACATTTAGAGGTGGCGCAAGCAACTTGAAGGTGAATTTCTAGTTATAAAAATGACCTTTAGGAAAGTATTCACAATTTTAATATTTTCAAACTTATTTTGAAACTTTTGGAATCTATATAATCCAAACTGCTTTTATTTAAACTTGTGAGAACCAAATGTATCTAAAATTCAAAAAAGATTCTCAAGATTTGATCATAGCTTTATAAACTCAACTGATAATAATTCCTTTTACATGCTTTTGAATCTAATTTAGTTTTTTTAACTGTGCATACAACACATAGCAATAAAATATTGTTTTGACCAAGTTATTCAACAAACACTGCACAATAACATTATTTTTTTAACGAAAAATGCCATTTTTTTTTAATTTGGATTTGTTGAACGAACATTTGTGTTAAATTCAGTAACAAAAATGTTTCTGCGTGAATCAAAAGATATAAGCACTAGCCAACTCGTATGCAGTAGTGGAAATGTTCGCATCACGAAACAACCCACGAGGGTAAACCAACGCAAACATGATATACTCTCCAACAGGTTTGATGTGAGTAAGTTTGCATCCGCCTGCTCGGAAGAACTTACCAAAAGAAATAGCAAAAAGTGCTCGAACATTAACTCGCGAGTAATCGAACAAGGTGTATTTTATTACAATTTCGACAGACTAATCAGTTGTATATCAATCAAATCGATAGTGAACTACCAGTATATAATTAGAAACTTTTTTTTTTTCTAAAAAGCACATTTGACTCTGAACATCTACGAACACGTTCACTAATCACTTTAGCTGCGTCTAATCGCGAGAACGGCAGATGCGAGTAAAACCGCACTCCGATATTCACGTGCATTGTGTTTTGTTTTCCTTCCCGTTCAGCTGACATGTTCGCTATTTTCCATCACTGCTTCGTTGAAAATCAAGTGTTTGTGTAGTTTTTTGTTGAAAAAGTCGAAACCATTTTTTAGTTGAATTAAATGAACTTAAAAAGCACGTTAAAAGAGTAAGAATCGGTTGAATGTCCATGGAGCAAACTACTTTATACTAAGACTAGTTTTGATTTCAGGCAAATTTGATAAACTACAAAGTTTCTGTTATTTTGATTTTGAAGACAATGGTGCTAAAAGTTTTGAAGAATATAACGAAGTTATGGCGATCCAACTGAAGGTGATTTTTTATAACTTGAAAATTCATCTTCAAAATGCATGCGACACCTCTAAATCTTAATATTTTTAGCTCAAGCTTTAAGGTTTCTATTTGTATGTAATTTGAATTCAGAAGGACATATCAGTATCTTGGCTCAATCCGTACTTGCTTTGCCACTTGAGGCGTTATAAAATTGTTTACAAATACGAAAAGGGGCCTTTTTTAGCCGAGTGGTTAGCGTCCGCGGCTACAAAGCAAAGCCATGCTCAAGGTGTCTGAGTTCGATTCCCGGTCAGTTCAGGATCTTTTCGTAATGGAAATTTCCTTGACTTCCCTGGGCATAGAGTATCATCGTACTTGCCATACGATATACGAAAGCGAAAATGGCAACTTTGGCAAAGAAAGCTCTCAGTTAATAACTGTGGGAGTACTCATAAGAACACTAAGCTGCGAAACAGGCTCTGTCCCAGTAAGGACGTTAATGCCAAAAAGACGAAGAACAAAAACAAAAAATGAATTTCGGCTCCGTAAAGCGTCAAACGCGATTGAGCCTTAAATAAATTAAATAGTTAAAAGACAGACTTATCTCATTTTTAATATTTCAGATAAAAATGATATTTTTCAGTAAGCAATGCTTACTTTCACACTACTTAATACAGTGTCCACTTCACTATTCCCTAGAAAAATAATATACCGTTTTGAATCATATTATGGACAGCTTCTAATTCCGGACACTCTTCTTTGTATGGGAAACATTTCACACGAAATGATTCACTTTTGCTGTTCATAAATTCTCACTTTCGAGGCTCGGTTTACTAAGCTTTTTCCATAGGAATCTATGTAAACATATAATGTCCAACTGCTTTAGACGTCTCTTCAGTGGCTTGACGACTTCAACTGTACACTTGTTGTGACTTTTCTATTAATGATTTCCATGCGCTGTCTGGAATTCGAATCAAAGTGTCCGAAATATGAGGCAAAAGTGAGGAAGCGTCCGGAATAAAAATCATGAAAAGGCCACACATTTCGATTTAATTAAAATTATTCAAGTTACGGAAGCGTATTCTTTACCCACCAGTTGAAATTTAAGGGTTTCCGACACTCAATAACGTGGAGAAATCATTCTGAATGATTTAGTTTGTATGCTCTATGCTGAGTTATACATCACTAAGGCCTTAAGTGTCCGTATTATGAATCAAAACGGTACCGTTTTGTTTAAAATTTCGACCATAACTCATATTCCGAACATTCAACTATTTTTGCGATTTAAACAGCTCATTTCTTCACAGTTAGATTAATTCTTCAATTATTCAAGTGGTTCACATAAAAAAATATTTATATAAATCCGTACCTTTTGAATAGCCACTGTTCGGAATTTTAGACAAAACGGTACCAACGGATTTACACATGCTATGGCCCGGGGCACAGTCTTATGGAGAACTTTTCCTCAGAATACCTATTTTGATACTATAGGATGGAATAAAAGATAATTTTCCCAATATTTGTTGATTTTTTTAAGGATCTGTTAATCATCGGCAGCATTCATTCCATGCAATTTTTCTTATTTGTTTTTTTTTTTTTTTTTTTAAGAAGTGGCATACCGTGGTGCATCGATACCCGGACGCTTAAGTCGACACAAATGTTCAAATGCTAATATCAAGGTGTTGTTTCAGAAAACCTTTAATGTAATATTGTTTCAAACCATGTTTAACTCAAGATCTTTACGCTACTGATGAACTTTTTGGTAAAAATCATTTTTTCAACATGAAAATCATTCAAATACTTGAGCATGTCTTGTCCATAAATCCGGACAACTGATGCAAACGGTGTATTTAAATCCGGACACTTATGAATCAAAATCCGGACACTGTGTAATAGCACATAATATTAGTTTAATTTTAATGAAAATAATATCAATACACAATAAAATATAGATATTTAAAACGCTTGATGTCTGCGTTTGTCCTATAATGTCAAAAAGAATAGCACGTTTGAAATGTTAGTGATTTGATTACCTGAGCCGAGGTGCGTGTGGCTTGAACTGCAGTCGGTGCGGATCAAACTGTTATTATGAAAGTTTAACACTATTTATTTCACATCGAGTTAAATGTTGAATACTCACAAAGCTTCCAGTAGTTATTTTTCAAGTTTGCTTTTATTTTTTCTTGCACAAAACTCACTTACACTAATTAAACCAGGGTCTTTTAGAAGATGTCCGGATCTTAAAACACTGGCTCGAAATCCCGGACAGTCTCTAGAAGCACCGATAAATACGTATTCCCGACTTATTCACCAACATTGGAGTCACCAAACTTTTGAAATATCTTTTCCTAAACACTTATGGTTAAAACTTGCTATAAAATATAGTTCACAAACTGTTCCTTCAATCAAACGATGTTCGCGCGGTCATCGATCGTTAAACTTGAGTTAGAGTCAGAACGCGGAGAAATGACGTTCAACACGAACAAATTATTTGTTTTTATTTGTATTAATTATTTGACGCTGGTAACTAGATCAAACATAAATGTAAAGTTATAAGCATTGTTAATAATTAACGGAGTGAATAAAAACCCAACATGTTGTCATTTAATTTAACTCTAATTGACTAATATAATCAGAGTGTCCGGATATTGGTACCGTCCGGATTTTGATTCACCACGGTATTCAGTGCCGTATTGTGCGAGCGCCAGCCAAAAGGGGGCGCCAAAATGCATGAATCACTTGGTATAAAACTATTTAAAGTTCGTATTGAATTAGAGCTTATTAGTAAAATTTTTAAAAGAATTATTAGACATAATAAAAATATACCAAATAATTACTGAAAGGTTTTTTACAATATATGCAATAAGTACTTCAAAAGATATTGTTCATTCCTTGTCTTATTTTAAGTTATAATTTCAATTTAAAGCTTTCACATAATTATTGATGTAATGCTGACAGCATGCTGTGTAGTTTTTTGATAACATTGATCATTTTTCAAACTGCTCTAAACCTAGCTGAAAATTCTCTTAGCAGACATAATTTTAAAAACTGCTATGTATTTTTGTAGTAGAAATGTTAACTGTAACTGATCAGACCTGTTCTTAAGTTTTGACCACCTTTCCAAAAGTTCGCCTGGTTGAGATTGTCCTTATTCATGCGGTAGTTTTTAAGGATATTCCATCGTAAATATATATACAGCCATTCCATGAAAAAACGATCTAGTGGGTCTCCGAATTCCGTGAAAATTGGCTATTTTGTTCCTTATCCGAAATAAGGATACACGTATTTTTGGATTTTTTGATTAGGGTGACCATTTCCGAAATAGGGTGACCAAAAAAATCGCGATTTTGCAATATTTTTATTTTTAAAAAAATTATAACTTTTGAACCGTTTGACCGATTTTCAATCTTTTTAGACGAAATGAAGGCTAAAGATTTTGACTTTTCGGAAAAAATATAAAATTTCACAAAAATGGTGTTTTTTACATGAAAAAACTCAATAGTTTCCGTTTTTTCGTGTTTTGAAGGCCTCGTGACCAAAAGGGCTATCGCTGTTCTCATTTTTTCTTGAAAGTTCAGAAAATTTTACGTATACTGTCAAATTTTCAGCGATGTATGTTTTTTAGGTTTTGAGATATATTTTTTTGAAAATCAAAAATCAGTCATTTTTTATCGGCACAAACTGTAGGTCTCAGCGCATTACATGTGTAATGTTAAAAAAAAATATAACTTTTGAACAGCTCAACCGATTTCCAATCTTTTTGTATGGAATGAAAGCTTAAAATTTCAACTATTCAGACAAAATTGAAAAATCTGATAAAAATATGTTTAAACGTGAAAAAATATAAAAATTTCATATATTTTAACGCAAATTTTTTTTTTTCAGAGTTTTCTATTTTTATTTTTAGCTTTCATTCCATAAAAAAGATTGGAAATCGGTTGAGCTGTTCAAAAGTTATGATTTTTTTAAACATTACAAATCTAATGCGCTGAGATCTACAGTGTGTGCCGATGAAAAATGACTGATATTTTATTTTCAAAAAAATATATCTCAAAAGCTAAAAAACATACATCGCTGAAAATTTGACAGTTTACGTAAAATTTTCTGAACTTTTAAGAAAAAATGAGAGCAGCAAAAGCCCCTTTGGTCCCGAGGCCTTCAAAACACGAAAAAACGAAAACTATTGAGTTTTTTCATGTAAAAAACACCATTTTTGTGAAATTTTATATTTTTTCCGAAAAGTCAAAATCTTTAGCCTTCATTTCGTCTAAAAAGATTGAAAATCGGTCAAACGGTTCAAAAGTTAAATTTTTTTTTTTTTTTTTGAATAAAAATTTTGCAAAATCGCAATTTTTCTGGTCACCCTATTTCGGAAATGGTCACCCTAATCAAAAAATCCAAAAATACGTGTATCCTTATTTCGGATAAGGAACAAAATAGCTAATTTGCACGCAATTCGGAGACCCACTAGATCGGTTTTTCATGGACTGGCTGTATATATATATGAGAAACTTACTTTGATAGATTCTTTATAAACCTCCTCTCCAATTTTGAAATTAAATTCAATCATATTATTCTTGAAAAAAAAAACTTTGAAATTTATGTTAGTTTTTTCATTTTTTGTATCATAATGTAAACAAAAATTTCAATTTATATGGTTATAACAATTCTTTGGAAATTAATTGAAAACTCTCTGATTTATTCTATGTAATTTTCTATTCATATATTACAAAATTTGTGATTTTCTCATAGCTATTAGGCAATAAAATTTCTAGAGAATATTTTGACTGAGTCTAGGCGAAATTTCTAAAAAATAAGGATTTTCTTTGATATCTCTATGAATTTCCCACAAATGAAAAAAAAATAAACACATCAAGATTCCGCAGAATCTGAACCAACTTATTATATCTCGAAAAATGTTACATGTTTTCTTTACAATAACCATTATGAGATAAGTCCTGGTAAAACTTTCTTCATTTTATAAGGAGTCAGGCATAAGCTTTAACATTCATTCCAGTACTTAAGAGCAAAACTGCCTGAAAATAAATGGTTTAGAGATGTTTTGAAGAGTTTCTTTAAAATATTGTACTGCACCAAAATTTGCAGAGAAAAGTTTTTTAATTAGGAACAAAAATTATAAAATGGAAAAAAGTAATTTTTTCGAGTTTTTATTTTTAACGATAGTCGTCAACTTTTTAATATTGTCCTCTGGGTATTCATTTTACCAGTTTTTTACTTTGAAAATTTCAAATACAGTAAACTTACTCTAACTCGATATTGAAGAAACAATCGAGTTAGGGAGGTATCAAGATACATAACACCTTTTTTTTTTCAAATTTTGAAATTTTCGTAAATTTTACAAAATACATTCAAAATAGTTATTCCAACGTGAAAAATAGTTAAATTTGGACACATTAATCTACTTTACGCTTCATGAAGAGTCAACAATAGTTTGAAGTTTCATAACCGTGAGAGTAGTTAAAACACTTAATTTTACTCTAAGCATAGTCATAACATGCAAATTTATGGAATGTATCATCATTTGTAGGATATTAGAAACTTTTTATGAAAATATCGAGTTAGAGAGGTAAATTTGCATGGGAAACTGGAACATCGAGGGAAGTTAGGGAACATCGAGTAAGAGAGGTATAGACTTACAGAGGGATCAAAGTATGCTAAACTGAAGGGACCGCGCATTCCATCGAGTTAGGAGAAATTTCGAGATACAGTATATCGAGTTAAGGAGAGTAGACTGTACTTCACTGATGTAGAAAAATAGGTTTTTTTTTTCTCTTCTTCGATATTTTTGGATTTTTGAAAGGGGGAGGAGGGTGACATTAAAGAAAATTCATATTTGCATCATCCTAATTGAATATTTTATTTATTTGATGTGCTCTACAATACAAGACACGGTGTCTTTGTGGAGCAACTTTATTAAAAAAAAAATAGGTAAGTCTGAAATTTCATACTTAAAACAATTAGATTTTTCTCTTTCATTTGCGACTAAAATCAAAATAATCCAGAACATTTTTTTTTTAAATTTTGTGTAAAGTGTTTATGGATATGTGTTGTTGTACCGACGCACATTGCGTGGAACGTATGGAGGTACGGGACAAACTGCAAGATCAAACCATTTGAATAACTTGGCATGGAAATTAAAGTTGTTCTTGGTCAAAAGAGCTGTAATAAGCATAAATGACATATGATATACGCATAATCGCAAAACTGTCTCAAGCATCATTTTAATTATTTTCCACGAAAACCCTTGAAATTCGTACCTAAATTGATCATAATGATGTAAGAAGTTATTAGGAAATATTTCTCGCATAACTTATGATCTCGTCCTAAGGTGAAGATGCATCGAAGTCAAACCTCGAATTTTCAAGAGCACAAATCTAGAGAACCAGACAACCTTTTACGTCGAACATTTTATTGATTGCTCGCCACCAGCGAGTGACTAGTGAGTTACTGGTTGTCTGCTTCTCTAGACTTGTGCTTTTGAAAATTCGAGGTTTGGCCTCTATGTATCTTTACCCTTAAAACCATTGGTAACTGAGTATGTAGCTCGTTGTTATTAAGCAGATAAACGGACCAAAATAAAAACTGTCACCGCTGGGAGATAGAGGAGGATCTTCTCTTCATCGTAGCATTGTGAAATAAAGTGTAAATCCATTCGTTTGCTCAGTAATAACAAGCTACACATTTATGGTCACCTATGGCTTTTAGGACGAGATCATACATTATGCGAATTTTCTCTTTTTACTCGTTGATACAAAAGTGAAATACCGGAATCTCTTCAAATGTACTACATACTTGCACATAAATTACAAATCTTGATAATTTTTTTTTTGTAGGAAATAGTTGCTTTATTTGTTATTCTAATAGGTGAATACTTATATATGGACACCAGTTTTATAAAATGACCGGACGCATTTGAAGAAAAGCGCTGAAATTTTTACTAATATCCATTTTCCAGTAATCCTAGGATACTTAAATATTTACTTACAGATATACATACGTACATTAATTTATATATGCATCCAAACATATGTACATTAGGGCGATTCAAATTTGAAAACTGTTTGAAAATCCAATCTCCCATATGCTCCTTAGCATCGTTACCATAAAAATAGTGTTCTGTGAAATTTTCAGCTTTCTAGGTGGTGATTTGAAGGTGCCCTAAAGACAATGTAGGTCTGTATGGAAATTATTATGGAGAATTTTTGAGAAATATTCCAAACACGCTATTACTGTAATGTAAGAAAAAAATTATCTTCCCATATTGAAAACTCATTTTTCAAATCTTAATGAAGGATGTTGTTGAAAAAACAAATCCCTTTGAGCTAATTTTGTTTTGGATTTTTGTACATGTTTGCAGGGCTCTAATCCCATATTAAGCTAAATAATAGCAAACAAACTCATGAATATCTCTTCTGCTATCCGTTGGATTGAATTTCTCTCTTGAGCAAATTTCTTTGTTATGGTAGAAGAATGAGTTTTTATAATGGGATAATAAGTTTGTACTTATATTACATTACAAGCGTGTTTGGAACATATCTCAAAATTTCTTCATAGTAATTTCCATTTAAACCTACATTGTCTTTGGGCCACCTTTAAATCACCAACTAGAAAGCTGAAAATTTCACAGAACACTATTTATATAGTAAGGATGACAAGGAACATATGGAAGATTGGATTCTCAAACATTTTTAAATTTTGAACTACCCCAATGTACATAAACACACGGATACGAAAATACAAACATATGTGCAAGTCTCTCGAAATCAAACAAAAAAAATACTCTAGACCCCCCGACCGACTATTTTGGTTTTTGCAGCAAATGAACGCGAGAGACCTAAATTTTATTGTGGCGAAGTTTCAGACTTACCTATTTTTTGTAATAAAGTTGTTCTACGAAACACACCGTGAAGAGAGTAATGATCCATAAAGACTTTTCAGAGTTTTGCATATATTTGAAGCAGTTCGTCGAAGATTTTAAAAAACATTTTTCAAATCCTGAACATTTTGCATCCTTGTTTTCCTCTTTCTAGGAAACCCGCTCGCAAAAATCTTGATATTTGTGGAAAAATGGTCATATTTTATAAAACAATGAATGGAATCACATTTCATCTAAATGCGCATATCAACTGGTTGTATAACTTTGTTGAAGATATAAAACTAGTATTGTAAGGCTGAATCAATAACAAGGGCTGGAATAAACCTACAAAGTTGGTATTTCTGGCAATGTTGTTTTTAATAATGAAACAGAGAGCTACTTTCTAGATCTCAAATCGCTTACTAACAAAGCAAAAAAGTTTAAACATTATTTTCATATTTTGTGGGACCTAACTGATATCACATGTTAAGGCGTAGTCTTTATAAAATGTGATAATTTTGGGGAAGAAATATTTGTACTAAAGCACATTTCTTCAGTTAAAATATGTTTTCCCTAATCTCGTGAACTGGCTTAATGAGCAATGATAACGTTGAAAACGTTAAATTTTGTTCAACACAATTCTATTAGGCTACATTAGTGTGAACCATGATGATATATTTCCGAGGGATTAATGGTTACATTGGCTGATTCGAAGTAGTGTACTCAACGGAATTCTTCGATTACCCTCGAAACCCGTTGAATATGTTGTTTGAGTCTGCTTTAGTATGAACCTTATGCATTAACATCCGAAAAAGCTATATTTTAGTCTATGTATAGCCTTTATTCAAAGTAGTTTTTGAATAACCGCAAGTAATAGATTTCTAATCTTGATGTGACATATTCTATTGAGCCTGATTAGGTGTAAATCTCATTCATGAACATCGGAAAAGACACTGATTACGCACGTAGATTTGAAGTCCTAAATCTTAAAGAGTACTTCGATATCCTTTGATAGGCGATGAACTCAAACCACATTACAGATCGAAGTTGTTTGATTTTGCATGGCCTTGAATTTCAGTGATAAATCTCACTTTCACTTTTAACGCAGTTTATTTTCAATCATACGATAATACTTCTCTTCTGAAAAAAAGTCGTAACTACAATTCTCTTATCATAGTCGACTATATTGAGAATGGGTTTGCATCTCAGGTGCTCGGCATAAGAGATCACTACACCAGATCCACCCCTTCACCCGTCCGATGACCATTCGTTACCTTTATTAATCTGAATACCTATATATACTCCAAGGAGTTCATAAGACATATCTTAGACCATCACAGAGAATATCGCTTCCCATAAGATGTTCCATTGGCTTAGCACAAGCTTCAATGTTTCGACTTTAGTAAAAGGATTTTTCGTAAATAGAATTTACGTAAATGGTGGGTTTAGTACATCGAAGTTCTCATTTCACGCTGAAAGAGGTTTTCAAGAAGCACGAATTGGGAGAATAAATACGCAGAATAGTTGACCTGGCAGCTAGTAACGAACATCAATCGTGTACTTCTTTATGACCGCACAATTCTTCCCATTTATTTGCTCCCATGGAATCTGCGCCCGTGCGCCTCAAGGCGAGGGAAAACTTGTCATTCAATGTTCGGCACCGTCGTCGTCGTCTTGCTACTTGGCGTCTTCTTCGTTGTCATCGTAGCCGGTTTCGTCCACCGAACGTGTGTCCAATAAATTGACAATCGCAACCAACCAAAGGCCTGCGGCTGGCTGGTAGTCCCAAATGAAGACTTCTCTTATGCGCGCATTTCCCAGGCCGCTCATTGAGGACGCCGCGAGGGCCCGACCTCGGTCGGTTTGGTCCCTCGTCGGATTATCATGTAAAATTGAGATGAATGTGACAATCCGTGGTCAATTAGAGAAATAAAATAACTGCCGACCATCGTCAAGTTCATCAGAGTTGGAAGGGACCAGGAAGGGGGATGAGGGATCACTCGTTCAGCGCACAGTCAGTCGTCAGAAGGATTGTCTTTGAAATGTAGATAAATGTGACAGGTTCGGGAAAATTTATGTCTTATTTAAGCGATCTTGCCAATGTTGCGAACTGCTGCTGCTGCTGGAACTACGGCACTGTCGATTGTCCAGGTTTGGTGTGGCGCATAGCTACTAGCATTTCAGCGAAACTTCGGTAAAGGTAAAGTAAGGTGGGGAAAAAGTTGGAGCTAAGTGGAATGACCAATAAACCCAGAAAGTCTATAGAAGTTCAGTTGTATTGAATTGATCTAGAAATCTTAAAAAATATATAACCCCACCTTACCCTACGGCTGAGTGTGAGACTTTGTCAAGTTTCGCTCAAAACAAGAATGTTGCAAGTTCTTTCTCGCAAATGAGTGCGCCTAATGAAAAAGTGACCGTTTCGTTCCGCAACCTTAAATGGGTATTATTCAATTAGCTATCAAACCGAATTCACTCCATCCATAGCTTCCGAATAGCTTTTTCCACCCGTTTCGTAGTTGCTATCGAATAAACCAAACTAGGGACACATAAATCGATTTTGTTTCGATAGCTGATCTGGATCTTACGGCTTCCCTTTCCGAATAGCAGGGGCTTTTGCTGTAATCTTTCCGGTCCGATCTGATACCGAAGCTTGGCCCGTTTCCCATTTGCTGTGGATCTATTTGCGACTGGATCGTTATCAGTGGCCCATGAATCGACTCTTGGAGGGCGGCTTGGAGCATCTTCCAAGCGGAATAGACAAGACGCTAGCGAAAGGACCACTGCAATTGAATTTAATTTAAATTTATGTCCTTTCCTGTGTGTCGTCGGTATCGTTTTGCTACTGTATGTTGATAAAGTAGGTGGTGGTACCACTACGGGAACCTACAATAGCAGGAGCCGAATGGAAGTGAACTAATCGTGAGAATGCTGGAGCACAATGGCGTAGCAATATGTATGTGATTCAGTACCTTTAAGAAATATATACAAATGGTGCCAGTTTAGATAAAATTTAAAAACAGACATAGTCTCTTAAAAATATTGGACTTTATAGAAAGAAAATGTTAATCATCTCACAATCCGGTCCATTTTTGAACGTCCTTATGTACTTGCTGTATTATACGCAATCTTTGGAAAGCATTTTAGTTCTGCAATCATAGATTTTATCAGCAGTGTTTTATAAACTAAAAACTCTGAAATACTTTGTATAAAAAACAAACCATGTATCCTAGCAGAGAAACTCATATAAAAATAGATATTTGTCATTTATTGTTGTTTATTTGTTGTTGTTCAAAGTAAATTTTATATGTACCATATCAATGCATTTTTTAAATGGCAGATAAATACGATAAATGTCGCGTTTTCATGTGTAGATACTTTAAATATATTGTAGGCTTTTTGTAGATTTGAATATAACTCAAGTAACGTTTTAGAAACTTTAATACATCTTTAATTATAATAAAAAATTGTTGTTTGTATGAGAAATCTTTTAGGTAGCAAAACATATACATTATTCAAGTAGCAAGAAATTTTGCGATATTTTTTAATAATACTTTCACAACTGCATTCTTGATAGTAAGTTTCAACCTAAATTTAGTAGTTTTCAAATGGTAAAACCCATGTCTCATTAAAATGAGCTTTGAATTTGAGATGGAAAAACAAAACTTAATGAAAATACTTTTAATTCTAAAATATGGTATATTTGCTATTGTTAAGTAAGAAAACAATTACGGCTGATTGCGATAAATATCTAGTTTTCGTGGATAATGTACTTTTTCTGTACTGTAGCCTATTCCGAAAAAGTTGCAACGGAACCAATCAGTATTCCATCACACGGTGCAATGATAATCCACCTTAAGCAATGGCCGTCAAGTATCGACAATGGTTTCATTTGTTTCACTTGTTCCACCGGAACACATTCGGTATGCTAGGAAGCGGGTGCCCAGCAGCAAGGAATCGTCCGTTTATCCTGCTCATATAATCCGACATATCATCCACGCTCTGTCGAATGCATTGGAAAATTCCAAATAGATGGAACAAGGTTCCGTTTGCCAACCGCAAAAGTACATTCGTCATTCTGCACAGTGTTTTCGCGAAATAAAAAGTATAATAACGAGCACCAAAACCACCCTCGAACACCGAAAGGCACAGATCCAGTTGGACATTGAACAATGTGACACACTCACATACCGAGTTTATGTTCTGTCATCCCATGTGAGCCAATTTGGCGGTTCCGGCAACTCACGGCCTTAACCATTCTCATTGCCGCGAGGCCACCGCGCAAAAACTGGCCGAAAATTTTCCTACGGACAATAGGTAGGTACGTTCCGAACCAACGGTGGTGATTTTCGTCAGAACGCAACCACCACCGCGACGCACCGTTTATATTGTTCAAAGTTAGCGAACTGAGGATATTCCCGCTGCCCGTTGGATGTCATCACCACTCGCACGGTGTGTCTGAAATCGGTATTGACGAAAAAATGAGCATCAATTACACATCCACCATTCGAAACATATAGTGTCCTAGCTTCTTCTCCTGTGGCGTCCGCAAATTACGTAACGCTCTAGAGGGGAGGAAGGTCCAACGAAAGGGGGGGAGAGAGGGTCGAAAATTGACGGTTTTAGCCTTGCGTATTTATTAAATGGACGCTGCCTTCATGAATTTAAAAATGTTTATTTAACGTGAAGATGCATCGAAGCCAAACCTTGAATTTTCAAGAGCACAAATCTAGAGAACCAGACAACCGTTTGTGCTGAAAATGCTACTCAATGGTCACTCGCTGGTGGTGACCAATCGATTAAATCTTCAGCACGAACAGTTGTGAGCTTCTCTAGATTTGTGCTCTTGAAAATTCGAGGTTTGGCTTCGATGCATCTTCACCTTAAGGAAATGAAAGTTATAGTAATTTGAATATGGAAGGCCATTTTCAAGGAATATTTCCATATTTGAAAAATTCCGGTATTCAAATTATAGAGTGGGTGTTCCAGCAGTTAGATATAAGACATATCTTAATGTTGAAACATTCAAAAAGATTGACAATGTGAAAAATATGGAAATTTTTCATATGGACCAATTGGAAATCACTATGGCCCACTGATATGATACGAAGATCCATAATCGGAATCACAACTGGTCGGTGTTCAGACAGACCGGACTAGATGATTTTTTGGCGTTCTAAAGATACATTAAGAACTCTTTCAATTCTTATTTTTCCTATGCGATTTTGATACAGACATATTTATTTATTTATTTAGAGATGCCACCCAAGAATTTTTCTGAAGCTTCACCCAGCACTTTGAAATAAGAATAGCTGGCTCAGGGCCAATGAAGCCATACGATGCTCCATCGCTAGCTAGCTCATCAGCCAATTCATTTCCAGTGATGGAAGAATGGCCAGGTACCCATACAAGGTTTACAGAGTTGACTGAATTCAGTTCCTCAATTTGAGTTCGACATGCGATAACAAGCATCAATCTTGAGTTGGCCGAGGCAAGAGCTTTTAAAGCTGCCTAACTATCTCAACAGAATTATATGACTTTACCCTTACGTGCTGTTGAACTGCAAACATAAGAGCTAATATTTCCGCCTGAAAAACGGTGCAATTTCTACCAAGTGAGTAAAACTAATTAAGCTTCAGCTCACGAGAATATACACCAGCACCAGCTCTACCATCATGAAGGGAGCCATCAGTGTAACATACTATATTGTTGTTACTATACTTACTTCTTTTCAAATAGCCAGACGTCCACTCTTCCCGTGAAGGGAATTGTGTGGTAAATGTCCTGTAAGGAAAGTGACAAGCAATTGAGAGATCACTTGGAGCTAGGACAATTTTGTCCCAATTCACCAAAAGTGGAAACAACGAAGGGTGCGTTGATCAACGATTCACTGGATTTTTCTCCAGTAGATCCAGTACCCATAAACGGTAAGAGCAAGAAAGTGCTTCTTGTTTATAATGTATGTCTAGTGGCACGACGTCGAAAAGGGCCTCGAGCGCAGTGTGGGAGTTGTAGAGAACGCACCAGACATCGCCATCAAGCACATCCTTGGGAAATGGCCCAATTTTGTCTGGATTGTTCTGACTTCGCCCTTTTGCCACCACACAAGACTCCATATGCCAATATTAGTTGAACAACTGTTGTGTAAATTCATTTGATATACTTGGGTTTGAGGCCCCAAGTTTTGACCAAAGGCCATGCAAGCTGTTTTGACTCCGAAATCTATGTAAGGTGTCCAAGAAGGTTTGGAATCTAGAACGACTCCGACATATTTTACCTTAGCAGTTAAATAATACTCAGTGCCATAAATAAAGTTTTCCGTAAAAAGAACAATAGATGTTTAATTTGGGTTAATCCAAAGGCCATATTGCCGACACCAATTCTCGACTACCTGAAGAGTACTTTGCATCAGGTCCAAAAGGGTTCTTATGCACATACCAACTATCAAAAATAGATAGTCGTCGGCAAACCCATAAGTTGGAAAACCGCTATTATTGAGTTGCCTCAATAGCGTATCTGCTACGAGATTCCACAAAAGTGGTGACAAGACTCCCCCTTGGGGGCATCCGCAAACACTCAATTTTCGAATCGCTGCTTGACGCAATGTCGAGAAGAGATGTCGGTTTTTGAGCATTTGATGAATCCAATTGGTAATCATTGTAGGTAGCCCATGGTTTATCAAGGGACCCTCAGTATCCAAGAGAACACCCAAGCGGGATTGCTTCTGAGCGAATGCTTTCTCGATATCGTATACAACTTTGTGTAAAAGAGTCACAGTGAACTTTCCAAATTGGTAAGCATGTTGATTCACATAAAGAGGCATGTTTGCTAAATAAACATCACGGATATGATTCAATAATGCGTTCGAGACATTTCAGAAGAAAAGAGGTCAGACTGAAAGGTCTAAAACTCTTCGCTTGTTCATACGATGAACGTCCTCCTTTCGGGATAAACTTTACAGTAATATCACGCCAGGATCTGGGAATGTACCCTGTAGCAAAACTGCTTACAAGTAGCTTTTTCAAAACATGTTTGATAAACTTAAATCCCTTTTGGAGCAGAACAGGATAAATTCCATCTGCTCCTAGAGATTTGAAAGGAGCAAAACTATTAAGTGCCCATTGAATCGATTCAGTAGTTACGATACTGCGAGCCGAGATCAAAGACCCGTAACTACATGAAAAGACATTTGGTTCATCCGTAGATGCTATATCCACACAACCGGGGAAGTGTGTATTGAATAAACATTCTAAAACTTCTTCATCAGAAGAAGTAAAGGCACCATTAGGTAAGCAAGTTTCGTTCACTTGGAAATCCTGGAAAGGTTTTTCCAGCCGGATCGTACAGCAGAACGAAAAGCCTTCTAGTAATCCTTGCGAGCCGACTTGAACTAGACTCTGATCCAGCTGAACGGCGTCTGCTCCAACTCCTTCTACATTGTTTCCTGAGTCTAGTCAGATAGGAATTCCACCATGGGGTCCCTCTTGTAGTCTTCACAGAGCGCAGAGGACATGCTTCTTCAAAAGCTTCCATAATGTAGGATGTTGTAGTATCAACGACATCATCCAAACCACTTGTATTTTCAATGGACGGAGAATATCCATGGAATTTGGTCGCAACCAATCCAATATAGAGTTCCCAGTTTGTTGACCGGAGATTCCTAAAACTCAAAAACCTCCGCGCAGTTACATTTGAATGTCCAAAGAAGATGTAGCAATGATCAGATAATGATTCCTCATCTTATACATGCAAATTAATCGTGACTGATTCTATTCGAGCAGAGCGTTATGTCTAACACTTATTCTCTATTATATACCAAGAATGTTGAGCGATTGCCTATGTTAAGTAATCCAAGATCTGTACTACTTAAGTATTCCATCAGACTGGAGCCTCTCAAATTGATATCTGAGCTGCCCAAGATGATGTGATAAGCATTGGCATCACTGCTCACAATCAGCGGAAGGCCTTTTGTTACGCAGTGTACGACAACTGGTTTGAAATCATTCGTTGGGGATGGTTCATCATGTGGTAAATATACCGAACAATAGACGTATTTCCTATTGAGGTCATCAACAGAAACATCGATTGTGACAGCACATACATCTCTGGTAGTTAATTCAGAAATGAGTATTGCAACGAATGCAGTGATAACAAGCACGCATGCACGGTGCTTGGCAAGCGAATTTGCTATTTGAAGTTTGCTGAAAGTGGCAAAAAATTGGTTCACAAGGTTGGCTCCAAGTTCCCCTTACGAAAGTAAGGTTCTTAAACTAACGCCACTTGGGCTGTACCATTTTGCATAAGCCTGCGAAAATTGATCGTCGCTGTTCCTTTATGCTGAAACTTGATCTGAGCTATCCTAACCGTAGTCACTACCCAAATTAGGTAGGATTAAGCTTTTAACAATCTAAGCACAAAAAAGACCAGCAGCGAAAAAGCAGATCGATATCTATTGAATGTCACCAAAGACAAAAAAGCACAGAAGACACTGTGTAAAACGCAGTGAGCTGAAATCGAATTCAGGTTAACTTCTGCGTTCATGAGTCCTCTCATGGCGTAGGGGTAACGCGCCCTAACTAGAGATCAGGGAGTCGTGAGTTCGATTTTCACTGAGAAAACGTGTAACTTTTTCGCAAAACTTCACATCATTTTTTTCATTTAATCCAATTGAAAAATATATGATATGTTAAGCTTTCGGAAGTTGTTATATTTTAGCGCCAGCGGTTCAAAGTTTGTAAGGGATTTACTATGGGAAATGCAACCTTTTCAAAGAAAAATCTCCAGATGTCGTTCATTAACGTTTATAAAAATTCTGAACAAAGATTTTGAAAGGTATTTTTACGAAGAAAAATACTGCCGAAGACCAGGAAACAATCATAGTTGATCATAGTAAAAACCATATTTCATTGAACTTACTTGTTTCTCAGCACCAGTCGATTGAGAATAAAAGGTCTGTCCCGGGACTAAAAGGTTAAGATATGAATTTGAGGAACATCCAGGCCCAGATTAAGGAAGGGTGCCAAGGGAGCAAATGCCCCGGGTGAAAAAAGTTATACACAATGCAATGGATTATTGTATACATCAATGATTTTAAATTTATATCACAAATCTGATACGATTTCCAAGAGAGTTGTTATGATTTGAGATTATGTGATTTTTGATAGTTAGTTGTAAATTCCATACGATTTTTATATCAATTTTTCAGTTTCAATTAAAATCCTTCTATTCGCTAAGATTATTTCAAAAACTTCAGAGCTCTTCTCAAAATAACAGTGCCCTATTCTATCAAACACAGCAGAAAAACGATATTATCATATGCAACTGTGCCCTTCTCTTTATGTGCCAGATTTTTAAAATTTTGTATCAATATTTTCATGGTTTTGTATACAAAGATTTCATAATTTTGACCCAAATCCACAGAATTTGTTCAAATATTACAATCAATAGAATGTAAGTACAATTATTTTTTCCTCGATTTCTAAATTACTATCAAGATAATTATATGGTCTTCGCAAGATTTCCAATCGCTATTTTCAGCGGCTACAGCATTATCTGCAAGTTGTCAAAGCGTGAAAACTGTTGTCAATATTTGGAACATTGAAATTATAAAGCATGGGACTAAGGCATAAGCCTTGGGGAAGGCTCATAAAGCTGACTGTGGAAGTTGTTAGTAGACCGATAGTTAAGCTCACAAAGCAAAGACTAGAAGACTAGTTGAGTATCTGATCAAAGCAACGCTAGACAATCTACCGTAACGAAAATCAATTTGAGTATTTCAAAACATACTGTTAAATCATGTCAGTAATTCTTTTTGAATTTTGGGCTTGATTGATAACGATTCATTTAAAATTCTATCTCTTCATCTACTATTCACGGCTTTTCAAGTATTCTATACAGATGATTCATGTTACGCAACATTCACGAAGCAATATTACTTTATTTTGGAGTTTTCTACACTTCAGCCTCTTATTACGACCGTTATTTATACGACGGTTCTTTTTACGACCACTGTTTTATGACCGAATTTCAGATTAAGGACCGTTTTTATAAATAATCGATATTTTAGAAAGTATTAAAAATACAGTGTCATGATGTTCAGCGAAATTGTAAATTGTTCAGTAGATTAAGGGCTAACATATGGTGGTCATTTAAACGCGGAATTCTGCCACCAGAAGACGCTAGTGAGCACCGAATTTTTATTTTTCCTGATATCTCAGGATTCTGACCACTTAGAAGAATAGCGTCTTCGGCAGAGTTGTTCAGTAACTTAAGCGCAATCATTATAAAAGCCACGAGATTCCAAATTTTACCAAGAGATGGCGTTAGTGAGCATAAAACTTTTGTTTTGCAGTTATTTCTGGATCCTGACCCCTTAGAAAGATGTGACACGTCTTCGTAAAAATTGTTTATTCCAGCTAAGCAGTTCGAGACTATTTGCAAAAAATCATACTCACTAGTGCCGTCTGGGGGCAAACTATTGAATTGCATGGCTCAAATAATGATAACCCATGACTTAATGAACAAGTTTGCCATGCTTAATGCTCACTGTTATGCCAATTGTTTTATGCTCACTTGCACCACCTGACGGCAAAATCTCGAACCTCTTGGCTGGAATAAACATTTTTCCACATTTCCATTCCACCACCAAAAAATCTCGAACCTCCAGACTACAATAATAAACAACTTTGCCCAAGGAGCCAACTTTATGAGGGGTCAGAAAACACAAACAATAGTTTCATGCTCACTAACGCCGCCTGGTGGAAAAATCTAGAATTTCTTGATTAGAATTATGATAGCACAGCGTAAGAAACATGACACTTTTGTGTGTCTCAAGGATCAAATTATGTGCCTCTAGTAGATTTTGGGTAGCTAAATCTGATGCCGTTCTCAGAAATGTTCCAGCACGTCACAATTTTTAGTTACAGGTCGCCAAAGTTGTATAAAACACTGGTTTAAGTGATGTTAACATAAAATTTAAAGTATGATTTATCAAACTTTTTTGTGATATGATCTACCAAACATGCTAAATAGGACTTGAACTTTCAATTTATATACAAATCAGTTGATATTTAATGATAAAATTTAGATTAAATCGATTTTTTTCAACATGCTTGCACTGCCGTTATACGCATAATTGTCCCATGTTACTTTTTGTGCATTTTGACTTTTTGTCATCAAACAATTTATTTTTACGTATAGTTTTAGAAAACACACTCCGAAAATTAACTTTGTTCGGAAACTCAATAAAAAGCAAGCCAAGTCAATTTGTCCCATTGTTGAATTTCCACGCATAACTGTCCCACTACTGTATTTCTACGCATAACTGTCACACTATACAATTCGCTGCGCTGATCTAGAACAAAATAGTCAGTAGGCAGTTTTGAATAAGTTGGTGTTAGGGAAAATCGTTTTGAACACCTTCTTACGTTGGCTTTACATTTCATGTGGAACACAACCTGTTTTATGTGTTTGTATTATCGGGATGCATTCATCATTCATGCGAGCCTGACGTCAAATTTGATTGAAATTTTCAATATCAAAATTTTATTTCCCATCCGTTTTTCAAGGAATTCCAGTTGAATTTTCAGGGTCGATCACAAAATTCTTCTAGTGTTTGGAACCGCGGTCATCGATTAAAAATTTACCGTTATTTTGGATTTATCACGGGGAGTAGTGTAATAATCCCACTTGAAGCAAATGTAACCACTTTAATTTCGAGTCCATGGCTTGCGACTAATTAACTTCATGATTTAGCAAACCAAGTCTAAATAAAATTGTTCGACTGTTTTTGGATGACTTGGCCACATGCTGGGTTGTTCCGAATACAGGTTCCCTGGGGGAAATGGCTTCTAAACCGTCGGTTCTAAAACATAGCTGGCAACATCAAACTACATAAATTCCCAAATCCAGGGTAAAGAAGGTAATTCAAAGGTTCTTGGATAGCAGGTTGTTTTGGATACCCTGTTCTCCAGAGGAGGTGACCATTATATTGGCGGTTCTGTGACCTATCTTGCGACTTATCAAACTTGATAAAGTCAAGAAGAAGTCAAAAGAAGAATAGTTTAAGAGGTTTTGGATGACCTGGCCACATACTGGGTTATTCCGGATTATTGGTTCTTCGGTGCAAGTGGCAAATATGTTCTGAAGCTTAATTTGCGATGTATCGAATATCAAGATTTTGCCAAACCAGTCCAAAGAAATGTCAAATCGTGTGAAGATTTGTGTCGTGAATTTTGAGTTAAATATTTACTCCGCAGAATAACCTTGACTTCGCAGATAAGTTCCTGTCTAGCCTGCAGCTGGAAGAGTCGATATATGAATTCATAACATCTTATAAACTCTCTAAATAACTCATCCACTCTTTTTTCACTAACTCATTAACTGTCTCATTATCACACATACAGAAAACTTAGCTTTCCATCCTAAAATATAAAATCGTATTTCTTCACTTCCCCACACGTGGCTTCGTTTGGCACATGTCACTTGAGCCGTCATAAGGTGCCTTAACATTGTCTTGAGGATACACAGCCTCTGCATTCGATACAATCTATACGTAAGAACGGTCATCTACAGCAGTATGCTTAGCACATCATTGGTCACTACTATCAGTGGGACTGTTATGCGTAGAAATTCACCAAAAACCTTGCATTTCTAGGCATAACAGTCCCACTTTGAATTTTGTAGCTAAATTTACTTTATTTCCATAATACAAACTCTTGACTCTAATGAAGACGCTATTCTTTATACTATTGTAAAGATTTTAATTTAATTTACCACACACCAATACGAGGCCTAAATGTGTTAAAATCTTTAAACGTGTTTTTCTCGATTGCATATTTTGGAACATGGGACAATTATGCGTATAACGGCAGTGCAGTCTTCATATAAAATTGTTCGTTTCTCTTATATGGCATAATACAATACTTTTTTGAACCACCAAAAAATAACATTTTACCATCGAAGCTATTATGAACTTCGATGATAATTATTGTTCTATACATGAAATTTGAATTCTGTGACAAATTGAGCAAATAAATTACCGTACAAGTTGGAAAACTTGCATGAAAGTTGGCTAGAACAGTCATATTTTGCATTTTCAACAGTCAATATCTCAAAACTAGACGTGTCATGATATTTCTGAAAACGGTAATGGACTCAGCAACCCTTAATTTAGTAAATAGCGGTATTTTGGTGCTTGAGACAAAACCGTGTTCCGCAGTGTAGTCCTTTAACTACTGAACAACTTTGCTTAAGACGCCATCTTTGTGAGTGGTTAGGATCCTGAGCTATCCGCAAAACAGAAGTTTCATACTCACTAGCGCCGCCTGGTGGCAAATTCTCGAATCTCTTGACTTAAATAATGATAGCCCTTGAGCTACTGAATAACTTTGCTTAAGACGCCATCTTTCTAAGTGGTTAGGATCCTAAGATATCCACAAATCAAAAGATTCATGCACAATAGCACTGCCTGGTGGCGGAATTTTACTTGAGTAGTGTTGCCAGCTACGACAAAATTTTGAACTCTTGATGAAAACCAGGATTACAGTTGAAAAGTATTGCTAAGCATTCTATATTTCTATTTCGCTCAAGTTTTATAGTTCTGATCTTTCCTTTATTTTTGTTAAACAGTGTTACAGGCCACATTAACATTTGTGCTTCGACCGACTGTAGGACACGCAACACTTCCTTCAACTTTGGTAAACATTCGGTATCGTCACCTTTAAAATATATTTATATTTGCCTAGCACACCCCCAGGGGCCATCCTTAGCCGAGTGGTTAGAGTCCACGGCTACAAAGCAAAGCCATGCTGAAGGTGTCTGGGTTCGATCGTATAATCGTTATTATAGTACCTGCCACACGACATACGAATGCGAACATGGCAACTTTGGCAAAGAAAGCTCTCAGTTAATAACTGTGGAAGTGCTCATAAGAACACTAAGCTGAGAAGCAGGCTCTGTCCCAGTGAGAACGTTAATGCCAAGAAGAAGAAGAACCCCCATCTAAATGGCCTTGTAATAACAATCGAGCAGTGTTGCCATCTATTACCAAAATATGAAAACTCGAACGGCCATTCTGTAAAGTTCACAATCCATGCTTCAATTATGCCGAATATCTCGGAACATAATTATAACCTTGATTTTTTTACGACCAATTTTGTTCACGACCCCCCGATAACGCGGTTGGAGTGTACTAAAATGCTCAATTACTTAGCGTTTCCAGCTTATTTTGTACCAAGGGCCCCCGTCAAGAGATCTGACCCGGCCCCCCGAAGACCAAATGCGGCACTGGGAACATCTATTTTAACCTTCAGTAGTGTCACTGTCAGTAACGAATCATGTTTAGAATCTGTTACTAGAATGTTTTTTTTTTCAGTTAACAACAGTATTAAACGCACCGTGAACTCAACATCTGACCTGTTGAGTTGTTTTTTCCTCACACGTCAAACTGTGTATATCGGAAATCCGCAATCTGCCCCGGACCGATGAACGGTCGGCTGGAAATGAATTCGGCCGTCGGAAGGATCACCAGATGCGGAAGGTAATTTTCCATTGTGACCACAAACAATCTTTATCGCGGTGTTTTCATCGCCCATCCATACCCTCGATGCAAGGCGGCAATGACGCTCAAGTGGGTGGTGGGCTTATGGCTCTACAAATTACTGAACCACTCGACGAGATTCGCCGTTTGATCTCGCCGTGTTAACCCTTGGCCGCTCGGTGGTGAAGGACATCCGCGGAGCCTTTTTGACGGTATCTGTGACGAGTGTGCTGATGTGAGGGTTGGATGAAATTTTTGGATAGGCTACAGTCATGCATGACAATGCGGAAGGGCTGCTCTCTCGTGATGCATCGGGATTCTAATCGCGGGGTCAGTGAGATATCTCTGGAGGCCAAACAGGTCAAGGCTTGTAAGTGCTACGACATAACGAGGGGTAGAAAATTTTGATGAAATTCACGAAATTAAGAGGGGCCATCGCGTTGTCGTTCGTTGGCCTGGACACAAGGTACGCATTCCGGATTTTAGATTGACAAGTTTGGTAGGTCACGGTGTAATAATGGCTTTCGGCCAGGTTTGTCCATAATTAATGTTTTAAAATCAATTAGCCATCCTGATGTCATCTGGTCCATCGTTTGTGTTGCTCGCACCTGAAGTTGGCTATGAGAACGGAAGCGCACTTGGTTCCCAGCGCTAGATATATCTATAGATTAGAAATGTTCAGCGAGAAATCATTTCTGAACGTTGGAACCAAAAATAACATACAACGTCTCTGATTGTTTAAATGATTGATCCGCAAATGCGCCACTCTATAAGCATCAGTTTTGCTGATCTCGTGTCTTCTCGCCGGATAGCCAGAGGAAAGGATAGCGCCGATTGTTTATGTACATCTTCCCGCCTTACATCACATAAATAAAGATCAAAAGTAAATTGTCAATGGAAGTGCTTGCAAACTTTGCAGTTTACTGCTGAAAGGAAAACGAACTTGCACACCGAATACAGAAAAGAGTAGAAGTTATCTAGTAAATATTTACTTGCACCGAAACGCGATTTCGATCATACCTTCAGATACAAGTCTTAAAACTTCCCGTGTAATCCCATATCGGTGGCCGAATGATTTATCCGCCTGCAAGAATCATGCAAGAGACAATTGCCTTTGAAGGCACAGAGTTCCACCGCGGAATTCTCAAAAAGTACATAAAGCGCGAGGTAAAAGTAGGTAAGCAACTTTTCGCCCTAAATTTTCACTTTCACTACGGCGGTTTCTCCAAAACCCCGCTTCATCGTGCTTCCTGCAAAATGATGATAGCTATTCCGAACGCATCGTCGCGTCATGGAGGCAGAAAAATTAAATTTACAGCACGCTCCACGTTCGCGTCCTTGTTCTCGGGAAAAAGGATCTACCGTCCGGAGGAATCACGCGAATACCTACATAACAAACCGCGACCCCAGTCAAGTGCTTGCAAGGCGGCGACACGGCGCTCTGCCAAGTCGCGACTGAACCGCGTGGTATATAAGAAAAGCATAAAACTCAAAAAAAAGTATTATGTACATAGAGAGAAGAAAAATACTCGCGGAAAACGCGGCAGAACGAAAAGTGCGAACTTTTATCGCACCGATGCATATTGGACAAGCTTTTCGTAAAATATGGCTAAGATTCAAACCCCCTCTTAGATCTTGAGCACTTATCAAAATGTTATAATTTAACCCTTTTACTACTAATGGACAATTCTTTTTACCATTTCCTCTCTTGTAATGGTTTTTAACTAGTTGTTTTTCAATGTAATCAATTTGAAAACGAATTGGAGAACATTCTGAATGATATTTTTTCAGGCTTCCAAGACGTAATGAGTCAGGGATGCGTAAATTGAATCAACCACGAACTCCGTGGAATATAGGCCATCAGATCTACAAGCATCATCTCCCGAAGGTTTATCACTAACATTTCTACCCACATATACTCTAGCATTCTTTTCATGTCAAGTTGAGAGCTCAACAGCCATTTAAGGTCTAATCTTTTGAGTATAGGCCTCAGATCTACAAGTGTTAACAGAAGTACATTTTCCTGGTCAACTTTTGGATTACTGTTTATTACATTGCAATTCAAATTGTTCGATTCACTTTGATTCATTCTATCGCTCTTCTGATGAAAGCTGAATTGATTTTGGCCACCATTTATTAACCAAATCCCCACAGTGACCGGCGAGGATCAAAAAGGAAAACACACCCGACGATGACGGAGGAAACTCTCACTGACTGACTGAAGTTCGTGCAGCTGATGTCGACGACGACGACGGCGTTATGATGGTGTTTCTCTGCGGCTTGATGTTAACGACTCGGAGGAACTGTTTTGTTTGAAAAACCTGCTGCCGCTTGCAACGATTGCCGCGAACTCTTGGAAAAGTCCCAAACTGTTCGGTGATGGTGCAGCATATGGATGGAAGCGGTGGCGGGGAAAATTTAAAAGAATTGCTTGCACCGCTCCACCTGCGCCTCCACTTTGGTATGCAGAACTGCCTTTGGCGGAGTCTCGAGGCCCCAGCCGATGGAAAATCGATGGAATTAAAGTGCGCGTTTCTGATGAATATTTTTGGTTGGTAAAATCCTAGAAGATACTCGGGATTGTTCCTAACTGGCATTTGTTATACTAGCTTTAATGAATTGTTACCTATGCAGAGATTTACTCCTAGCAGTAATCCTTTTGGTTCTATTGAGAAGCATGTATGATTGTGATCTTTGGCTGAATTTCTTTCCTTGAAGAGATCACGTGACGTAATTCCCAGACAGATCTCGCTCAGACGTACAGAATGTACGTATAACGAAATCATTGATGCGCTAAATGTCTACAATAAACGCTTTATGAATTTTTCCATAAATTTTTACTGATATTTTCTCAAGATGTCGTCCACAATTTTTATCGGGTTTTATCAGGAAGTTCTATAAAAATTTTACAGAACTTCCTTTGATAATTCCTTTGAAAACTCATCAACTAACTTGTCAGAGACTCCCCATTACATTTCTCAAAAGCTAACCTCAGTATTATTCAGCTATACTCCTTCAGGAATTCTTCAGCAAATTCATTCAGGATTTCATCACAAAGAAATGAGACATCTTCTTAATATTTTTCACTAAACGTCCATGGATTTAATTCAGGGTTCAGTTCATGAATTTCAAAAGGGTTTGTATAAAATACAAACCAATTGAATTTCTCAAGGAATTCGATTACTCAGTATCGGACATATAAAATGCACCAATGTCGTTTATTCATACAAAACTGTCAGTTTCCGATATCCATATCTCCACCGTTTATCGAACGATTCTTTTCATTCTTCTGTGACGAACTACATATTAACTCAAAAAATATGAAAACTGTTGATTTAAATTTACAGATAGACTGAATTTCGACAAGCAAAACTTAAGGTGTTGCTTCGTCTTATTATCCCTAATCATATTTCCATATTTCCCTTATTGGAATCGGAACGAACGATATTTATCCTTCCCTTCCATCATCCAAATGAATAGGTAACTTATGGACTGCTCAACTCGAGCTCAGATGACCAACACCGCGCGATGATTACGGACGTGAACCCCAATCTGCTGCCTACCCAGATGGTAATTAATTCCAAGTCACACCTCTTTTGCGTCATGTTTCGCCTCGAAAAACCGGCTGACTGAAGTCATCATTACCAGTCACAAAATGCGCTACCCGCCGCCAGTGAGAGCCCAACCCACCAAAGGTGCAAACGAAGATTTCGTCAACCGAGAGTTCGGACTCCTCGAGCAAACAACAAAATCAGCACAAACTGACTCATCATCCGGCCAACCAGCTCGAAGATAGAGTCGTTTTAACGACCAGCCAGTGCTAATAACTCAAACCCACTCGCCGCGATGCAAAAAGGGGTGCGCGTGTACAAGCCAATCGCCTCGGGCCAACCTGCGCGATCCGATTACCCCGAAAAAAAAAAACGTCTTCGTGTCAAACTCCCGGCAACGCACACCACTAATCTAGCGAGCCTACAGCCATCAAAGCTCTCACTCTCACCGTCCGTGCGATCTCCATCGCCATCGTATTGGCTAAGGGTATGCGATATTTCGAGTTATTCCGTCAAATAGCACTCCAGGAGCCTTTCTCAGCCGAGTGGTTAGAGCCCGCGGCCACAAAGCAAAGCCATGCTGAAGGTGTCTGGGTTCGATTTCCGGTTGGTCCAGGATCTTATCGTAATGGAAATTTCCTTGACTTCCCTGGACATAAAGTATAATCTTACCGGCCACACGATATACGAATGCGAAAATTGCAACTTTGACAAAGAAAGCTCTTAGTTAATAATTGTGGAAGTGCACATTGTACACTAAGCTGAGAAGCAGGCTCTGTCCCAATGAGGACGTTAATGCTAAGAAGAAGAAGAAGTCTATTTGTCTGTGCTAAAACTATTAGAATCCCAAGAGTTGTGTTTGATCCTTCGACCTTGACGCTTGCTGCTGCGGAGGCCGGCGATGAGGGCAGGATCAAACATGTCGCGCATCTGTCGAGTAAAGTGAAAAAGTGCCGCGTTCGATTAGTTCTTTTGGATCTTTCGACGTTGACGCTTGCTCCTGGGCAGTGCGTCAAGAAAGCCCGATAAGTCGTCAGTTGTTTTCCCTCTCGGGTCGCGCGCCTATTTTCTCTGAGTGCTTTTATATAGCTGAGCAAACGAGTGAAGCTGAAAGTCGATTGTTGCTGCTCAAGGATGACGGATCAATTGGTGAGCTCGTTTCATGCTACTATTTCTAATCTATAAAATATGCATGACGGCACCTTTAATCGTTAAAACGTTGAGACGTAAATATGATTTTTCATCAAACTTTGAAAGGTTCGTCACTGTGAGTGTCGACATAAACTCTGATTCATAAATTATTAATGTCTAATTTTTTTTTTTTCAAAACTCCTTTTTCTTTAAACCTTTATTTTTGTAATTAAAAAATACTTTGAATGGTTGAGTAGTGTGTGATCCTTTGACCATGACACTTGCTCCTGCGGGGGCGGGTGATGCGGTCTGAATCGGTCATGTTACGTGCGTAGTGCAGTGAAAAAGTGTGTTGTATTTTGCGGTAAGCACAGTGCTGCGACGGAAGAAACAGCATTACATCCTGGTAAAATCATTCTTTATTGTTATTTACCTACCTATTTCCATATGAAACTAAATACGTGCCAGGGTCGAAAATTTAATTTTCGATTCGGGAAGTGTAAAACTATTTCAGATATCCATTTGATATCTGGGTGTTTTTATACGGGGCTTACTGCATATGAAAATGACCTCAGAATGTGTGTGTATTTACTGCCATTCTTGAAATGGGTCGTTGGAATTTCAGTAGAGCTATCACCTTTCATCTCCTGGGCTAAAATTGTCTGCAGATATGAAGATATCGAAGGGTATCAATAAATACATGCATTCAATATTCTTCCATAAAAGCACTGCCGGTCAGTGGGAGGTGGATTGTACACACACACACACACATAAAAAATACTTTGAATGGTTAGACACTACAAGTGTAGACGTGCGAAAGGTTCACTTTATTCAACAAACTTTGAAAGGATCGTCACCTCAAGTGTCGGCATAATTATTCTCTACATAGATATTGTTCATATCAAATGAAAATATTATATTTACATATAAGCATGTTTATATCTCACAAATAATTATTTATCATGGTCTAATCGCTTATCAAAGTGAATCCTGTGACCCAACGATCCTCCCCATTAACAAACATCCTCCCAGTAACCTTTGTGGAGATGCAGAGGCAAACACGGTCTCCAAATAACAAAGGTTACACACTAACATTCCTTCCCCAAATCCCACCTGACTGCAAGGACGTGGCCGGCGCCGTTATTGACCATGTATAAATAGAGGCAGTGAATTATGTACACTGAAGAAGATTATGGCCAATCCCAGCCGAACTTATAGTTGATTCTTTGTGCATTTTCACTGACTTCGGTCAATCACGGAATAGCAACCATTGATATGTGTAGTCAGTCTAAGCTAAGCTAAGCTAAAACTATTAGAATCCCAAGCTTACAAGTTATAAGGGTAATAACCAATGAGTATCTAGATGAGTACTTTCAATTTAATCAAAAAAGTTTTGTAGGAAAAGGCCCCCACAATAATTTGGCCCGGTACCCCCACATTCGTAAATCCGGCCCTGCAAATGATGCTAACTATGTTTATAAAACTTTTCTGGAACTTGGTTCTGGTCCATCTGTGGACCATGATTCATCTGAGTTCCTGTTGGAATATGAAATACTTGGTACTTCTGTAGCAATAATAATCAAAATTTATCGACATTTAAGATTAACGTGGTCATTTTATAATAGTATCTTTTGAATTTGAAGCAATAATAATCCAATCTTCAAATATTCGAAAATAAAAGCACTTATAAGATAGGAGGTAAATCAAGTGCTATTGGCCTCAGCTTTCTTACTGGACAACACATGTTAGTTACGCAATTCCTTAGCGCCAAAAATATTCGCATTTCTGAAATATCAAAAGAACAAAGATCATAGATTTCCTTAGAGGGGTGCGTAAAGGAATTTACTAAAAATCTTCAAAGTCTTACTACGAACTCTTCCAGGTTTTTATCAAGAGGTTTCTCTACAAATGTATATACATAAAGACCCAAAAAAGGTTCCAAATGTTCTAAAGTAATCTTGAAGCCCTTTCTGGAAAAGCTTATGCACGTTCGAAGGGTCCTCCAAGGTTCCCAAAGTATTTCAGAAAGCACAAACACGCTTCGAAGTCGTTCAACAGTTTCTTAGAGATTTACAATGGGTTCTCCCAGGATATCTAGGATTTAAAGAGAAATCCTAAGATTCATCAAAGCGTTCCCAGGGATTCTCAAGCGATTTTTACTGATTTCCATGGTTTACCAAGTGGTTCAAAAATCAAAGTAATTGAAGGCCGACTAAGAAATGGGAAACTTATATTACTCCTTTGGACACATAAAAAACTGATAAAGATCACTTGAATCCGATGAAAACCCCTAGAAACAGTATGGAAATGATTCCTCGTAAACTTTTTGATAATCTATAAGTAACGTCATTAGAGGAGGCAATGTTCTGTTCACGTGCCTGAATTACATACCCTAGCCAGAAGACATTTTTTTTGGTTGAAGAATATTTCTTCCAGAAAAACACCCTTCAGAAGAAAGCTGAGTTTTCACTAATTCATTTGATACATAGAGGGAAATGGTTTTTCGATTACCATTATTCCATACATACTTTGGGATGAATTGAACATTTTTTCATTCTAGTCTCTACACAATACGAAATAAGAAACTCACATGTATGACCTTTTATTTCTTATAATGAAATTCTTGTAAACAGTCCTCATCCAATCTTAATTAGAAATTTTTAGATTTTCTAATCTAATCTAAGCGCTTGCATAGCCAATATTTAAAAGCATCCTGGAAATACCTAGATTTGTTTCTTGTCAGCATTAATATTTGCAGAATATCAGTGACATTACACAATTATTAAAATGGCCAGTCCCACTGTGCAGATTTTGGGATTGAAGACAACTGAAAAGATTGCAACGATCAGGTTATTCACGAATGAATACCATGATAGGCGAAAAATTTAAAGAATGAAGAAACGAGGACCAACGTACCAACCTTTTCAATTCAGGGTTATAGGTAAGATCGTTGGGAGTGGCGTTGCTAAGAAAGTTAATGCGCACTCCATTGTTGTAGGTTCTCCTGGGATTAAACATGGGTATTTCCTCCTCATGTCCTGGCTCTAGAGCCTTTTTATTATTATCTTTATTATCGAGACTTTCAGCCGTTGGCTGGTTCGTCTCCGGGCCTCTAGAGCCTTGGCTTAAGCGCCTTTACTCGCTCTTTGAAACGAGATGAAAATTTTTTTCGCCCCTTTCCCGCTATACAAAAACTAAAAGAGTTTGTTGTTAAATTGATAATAAATTTTCAAAGATCCAACATGATTCGGAACATCATGGTATACAGGGTGGTAAATATATGAAGAAGAATAGAAAAATGAATTCATTGTTTATCTCATCAAATATGAGAGCATGTGTGCAATATGATAAAAAACTATAATATAGATGATTTGAAACGATCTCACCATATTTCATTAGTGTACCAACGATTGTTGTGTTTGCTCTCCTGAATCGTGAATCCCGCTGTGTTACCACCAGTGGTTGTACGTTGCACTTGAAGCAATGAACGGTAGCTTTAGAGTGGCCAGGAAAGACAAAATTTTCCATTTCTGCGAGCCAATTGTTCAATGTTTCGTTTGCTTCTGTGCATTGGACAGCGGATCTTACCAGACGTATCTCCTACGCTTAAACTTCGAGAATCTTCGTTTTTGACTTGTCGAAAATTCCAGGTTTCAACTACATCTATCATATCCGGATAATAAGACTGACATAAGCCATGGGTACTTCCTACGACTAAAGTTAGCAAGCGACTACATCCGGCTCCCACATTGCCGGAAGTTGGCTGATCTTGGCAACAGGAGCAACATTGTGTATAAAATAATAGCCCATCTATAGTGATCCAGTACTTCTCACAGGTTGTGTTAACCAAGTGTGGCATATTAAATGCAGAAAACTATCAAACAACTGAATATTGGAAAACTAAATTCTTGAATTTGACGGATGAACATTTTTTCATCCTCTGTTCTGATCAGAAATTTTTGGATTTTGTTCAAAAAATGGAAGAATGTTAAAATTTGCAAGGAATTACTGTCGATTGGGGTGACAATGGGTCAAGGGGTAAGATTGGGTCAAAACGGGAAAAATATTATTTATAATAATAATGTTGATATTTCTGAAATAAATAGTTCATATGCTAGGGAACATATTATTACACATCATTAATCAAAACACACGAATCTATGACATTTGGTCGAAAGTACGTTTGGTCGAACGGACATTTCATCGAATGGACATTTGGTCGAAAAAGTTTCATTGCAACAGAAAGCATATGCTGTATGGTCGAACCGATTTTTCGTGGGAAGGACATATGATGGAATCTTAATAGTATGGAAGCAAAGCTTTACGTTTAGTCCGATTATCGTCTAGGTAGCATTTAGTGATTGAATAATTGTAAAAAAAAATCTAAGCCATTTTTCGAACAATCTATATGTGGTTAACAAAATTTTGTAATTCAATTTAATGGACTCTGCTCTCCCAACATATTGATCAACCTCTAGCGTTTTTTACTTTTCATGCTGATCTTTCATTCAGGTGTGCTCTGTGAGTCAAGATAAGTTTTATCTTAAATGGAAGCAAGCCGACTTTTGTCGCCTTAGTCAACTCGTCCTCCCTTACCCGATACATTGAATAAGCAAAATTTTCTTGTTAAATTATTCAATGCTTCTACCACAAACCTACCCGAGGTCATAAACACTGTCAGCAAAGCCATATATTTGCTTGGAGCATGTAATTAAGATGAAAATTAAGATAGCAACACTTAACATTCGCTTCGCTATAAAGATTTTCCTTAAAGCAAATTTTTCCTGCTGTTTTGAGTCTGATTTCCGTATTCAAAAATCTTACCCACGTCAATAAGCTACAAGATCAGAAATTCAAAGAAAGATCTCGCAAACTCTCTCCAAATGCAGAATCGTTACTCGTTCTGTAGCATAGTTGGTTCGCGCGCCCAGTCTAGCGTATTGAGAGTCGTGGGATCCAGGCCCACCAGGACGATTCTATTATTTCTCACAATTTTACATCTCAATTTGTCCAAATTGACTTTTGTGTCTACGACCTTCAGGTGTTTTCAATACACCGTCGCTTCACTACACACTTCACTGGTTTTTTCCGGAATTCCGGATTTTTAACAAAAATTCTAAGGTCTAAGCAGTCAAAATGGGGGTAAGATTGGGTCATGCAAGAACGATAGTGAATAAAATCACAAGTCAACCTTTTTGACGTTTTACGGTACCGTGTGCACTCTTTTCACATTTGAATGTGTTTATGCTCTCTAAATAAAGACTGGAAGCGCAAAAATTGGTACACTTCAAATTGATGTGTTTATATTGAAAATGCATTAAAAAACCTTGAAAGCTGCATTTAAAAGCTGAGTGTATATACAATGGTTGCTATGATGAGTTTTCACCTTAAGCTCACCAGTTTTTAAAATGACGTCCAAGCAAGAGAAGCAGCGTGTCAAAATTTTGCTCACGCCACGAGAAATTGACGTTATTGCACGGAACTTATGTGAAGGCAGATTTCTAGCAACTTCCAGGACAGGAGTTTTTTTACCGCATCAGGAGAAGGGAAGGTGGTCGGAACTTTAAAAACCATCAAACTATCGAAGTTCTCGAAACAATACCTTGTCCAGCATGCCATATGCACTTGTGGTCCAAACAGTGCCTTTTTCATCACTACAGGAACCAGCAACCAAGAGATCTACGTCTAGAAGTACCTCGAAAAGTGACTGCTACCATTCCTGAAGCAATATAATAGACCCGTGCTGTTCTGGCCAGACTTGGCAAGCTGCCACTATGGGAAGAAGGCAATCGAGTGGTACGATGCGAACAACGAGGTTTTGGTACCAAAACACCACAACCCTCCTTACAGCCCAGAACTCCGCTTCATCGAACGGTATTGGACCTTGGTCAGAATTTTTTTTTTTTTTTTTCTTATCTGTATTAACGAGATTTTTAGCCCTGGGCTAGTTCATCTCGGGACCAACGGCTTTACTTCCCTCCCGAAGGAAGTCGTCACTGAAATTTTTAGTGACTATCTCGGGGATGGGATTCGAACCCAGGTCCTCGGCGTGAGAGGCGTATGTTCTAACCACTACACCAGGTCCGTCCCCTGGTCAGAATTTCAAAAATACCCAAATCCATGGAAAACGAGCAGCAGTTTAAATCAAATTGGTGTTCGACGATGAATGAGGTCGATGAGACCACTGTGCAACATTTTATGGAAGGGGTTAACCGGAAGGGACGGCAGTTCAGATTTGGCAAACCAAAGCAATAAACGAACAATTTTTCCTTCAAATACATGAATTAAGTTACCAAAAGAAAATAAGAAGGTTTTTGATAACATGAATTTTGACTGAAGGACACGATTTTTTTGTCGACCAAATTTTTGCGCGTTCCAGTCTCTACTGCATCGTTGAAACATCAAACAAGTCTACTTTTGATTTCGTGCATTGAATAAGAGCATTTTAATAGCTTCTCAAACCAGCAACTGTTTTTCGTGCGCAGCAATATCATGAAACCTCGCATAACTTATGATTTTGCTGTTAAAGCCATTGGTAACTGACTTTGTAGCCCGTTCTTTCTATACAAATGAATGGACCAAGATAAAACCTATTAACAATGGGAGATGGGGGAAGATCGTTTCTTTATTGTAGCATTGTTAAATAACATTTAAATCCATTCGTTTGCTCAGTACCAACAAGCTTCATACGAGTTAACCAATGGCTTTTAGGGCTAGATCATCAATTCAAATCTTTTGATCGCAGAATGTCGCACCGAAAATTTACTATTTGCGATGGTTTTAAATAACACTGGATCAGTTCACCTTTGGGGGAACTGAATACAGTAGTTTCTCTATTTTATCACTGCTCGTTTTAATATAGAGTAGTGTTTGATCCTTCGACCTTGACGTTTGCTCCTGCGGGAGCGGGTGATGAGGGCAGGATCAAACATGTCGCGCGTCGGTAGTGAAGCGGTGGAAAAGTGATCGGTTCGTTAGTAGTGTTTGATCCTTTGACCTTGACACTTGCTCCTGCGGGAGCGGGTGATGAGGGCAGGATCAAACATGTCGCGCGTCGGTAGTGAAGCAGTGAAAAGGTGATCGGTTCGTTAGTAGTGTTTGATCCTTCGAACTTGACGCTTGCTCCTGCGGGGGCGGGCGATGGGGGCAGGATCAAACTTGTCGCGCGTCGTTCGCTCAGAGAAATGAAAAAGCGCCGCAGATCGCTAGTAGTGTTTGATCTATTGATCGCGTCGCTTGCTCTTGCGTGGGCGAGTGACGAACACTTGTTCGGCGTTTAATGCGATTATCGAATTATTTCGCGCATCCGGTTAGGCGTGATTATATCATGGATCGCATCACCAAACATTGGTGACTCCCAGATCTTTACCTTATCCCACTAACCCAATATCCTCTCCATGACAACCGTGGAGATGCAGAGGTGATCTCGGTCTCTAGTAACAACGGTAGTCACACTAAAATTCCTTCCCTTCCCCGATGACCGTAAGGACGTGGCCGGCGCCGTTATTGACTTTTAAATTTGAGCTCTCGATTTGTGCACATTGAAGAATGGTAAGCTAATCCCAAGCCCCATTCATTAATTCCCTGTGCAACTTCGATTGTTCTGGTCAATCACGGAGTAGCAACTACGAATTGTACGGTCATCTATGCTTATGCTATGCTTATGCTTTATCACTGCTCGTTTTAATATAGTTTTATTATATCACTCTCAATTTAAGCACGGTTTTTTGTTCGAATTTATCACGCCAGAATAATTATATGAAGTTCATATATTTTACATCGATAAATAACCCTAAACAACTAACATATATATTTTTGCTTTTCATTTCATTCATTATATTTCTGCAACATAAAGCTCAAATTTTTATAAAAATCATATGACAGAAAAATAAATTTTCCTTATTTCACGCTTCGGTATATCACGCCAATTTTTTGGTGATCCATGGTATAATCGAGAAATTACTGTAGGTTATATGGCAATATAAATAAGACTTCAAATATAATTCAAATGAAAAAAAAAACAAGAAAAATTATGTAAACTTGACGCTAAATGCTGGTTTTATGTACTATTTGTTGGTATAATTTGCTGGTATACTCATACTTTAAAGTGAATTTTTCATATTTGTGAAACATCTTAGTTGTATTTTCGTTTTGTTTGCATCATATTTCATCAATATTTTCCAGCTATGAATGGTTTTGCAAACGTATCCTCAAAAACAAGTTATTTCAGAGTAGTGTTTGTTCCATCGATTGTGTCACTTATCGCTACAAGGCAGAGCGGTGCGAAAAGGTGAGGATCAATCGTGTCCGGTTCACGCAGCGCTAAGAAAAAGCACACTCGTTTGACATGTAATGCGTAATTGAGTAGTATCAGGAATCTGGTTAGGCATGATTATATTATGCATTGCATCACTACTATCACCACCTAATCCCACTGACGCAATATCCTTTCCATGACAAATGCGGAAATGCAGAGGTATATTCGGTACCAATGGTTGTCTAACTAACATTTTTTCCCTTCCCCGATGACCGCATTGGGCGTGGCCGGAGCCGTTATTGACTTTTGAATTTGAACTCTTGAATTGTGCACATTGAGAATGATAAGCTAATCCCAAGCCCCATTAACTAAATCTCTAAATCTCGATTGATGTGGTTAATAATGGAGTGCAACAACGAAGCGATAATCGATGCACATGTTCATGCTCAGGCTCATATCCTCCAAACAAGTTATTTCAATAACAATGACCCAATGTCACTTGTAGCACCATTGTGAATAAATATTTTCAATTAATTTTTATATCAGTTGTAAATGACCTATCAAATAACATACACACCAAATTTTAAGTTTATTGGATTTAAATGGCGATACTTATTCAACGAATAACTAGTACATGTATTTTTTGATCCACTCTCACCCCCAACGATGGTATTTTGCAAAATTCCGCCATACAAAATATTTCCAATTTTACGAAACTAAACTAAATAGGAAAGCATAAATTTCGCCTCATTGGATTCCGTGACGCTTCTCGGAATTTTGTATATAACGTTATCCGATGTATTCATTCAAAATATCGCATACCCTTACATCACCATCGTCATATCGTCGCGCCGCCTGCCGGGCAATCGGATGGATTTGGAAGTTGTCGCGCGAGAGCTCGCGGCGCACTTCAAGACTGTCATACCTGTTGAAGGCTTTACGGTACCTACGGTAAGCCTACGCGTACACCAAAAAACCGCGCTCTCTCGCACACATGTCGCAGCGCCGTCATCGTCGGTCTTTTGCTGCATGGGTTTTTTGGGCTTCCCCTACTCCACGGCCTGAACAGATCTTTGGAGGGGCTGCTGCTGAGCGTACCAACCTACAGCGTGCACGCAGCTCTCGAATTAAGCAACAAGGTTGTGTGGGTACGCAGCGCGAGATTGTCGCGCCCAGCGTGGATTTTGATTGGTCCGAACGAAGTTCGTCGGAATCGCTTGATTCGATCCGCTTGTGGAACAGTTTCACGCTTGCTTCCAGCGCGTACAAAGTAGGTATTGTGTTCCACTTCTTACTTTTTGGGTCTTGTTGGCATTGTTGATGATGATGATGACGACGATGACGGTCGGCGTCTTGCAGCGATGGATTTGTAACTGTAGGTAACTAAAGCATGTTGTCGTTGTCGTCCACGACGAACAACTCAATCTCACCCCGCTGCTGTTGGTCGACGAGCGTTAAGCAGAATATGATTTGAACAAGATTTAGTTCCCCACGCAGCGCAACAAAGGAAAATGACGGCGACAACGATGGTGATGGATTTGACGGAATTAGGGTTACCATTGGAGGGTGCGCATCGTACTCTTGTGCTGTGCGTGCATAAATTATTTTTGCTGACGAAAGTTTTGAAACTATCGTAAGCAATAAAACAGTACTTTTCAGTGCTAAATTTCTACATATTGATCCTTTTTCAATACTGTTAGGACCATCTCAGAATCTCTTAGAAGATCAGGTCGGAATATTCACCGAATATAGTTGCTACCACGAACAAAAGGAAGGCTTAATCTAATCATTCACAAATTCATAAAAAAAATATATGAGATTTAAAATTGTCGCTAAACGTGACAAGAATAGAAAAAGGACGTTTCTGTGGAATGCACGATTTCTTCCAAGGGTGAAATGGCTAATGTTGATAAATGCTTCGATAAGAGCAATCAGTTTGATACTTTAGAACATCAAATCGAAGCCGTCTCTAGCCCAGGCTCTTTGATTGAAGTGAGGAAACAAAGGGTGTCGCCAATCGTGGTCAGTTTTTCCGAATTTGGAGGGCTTAGGCAGGAGATCTTGAAATTCTTTAGGAAAATCAAGGTTCACTTCCAAATCACAAATTCTTAGTTGCCTTTTAAATACACTGGATAGCTCACGGACTTGCGGAAATCCACTCGCAATAAGTCTATTTTTTGTTATTGGAAAGTTTCAGCAATGGAATGTAATATTTTCCTTATAATGACCTAATTGAGTTTTTTTTTTAAATTATGATGATAGTGTTGCCTTACACAGAACACCTAGAAACATTTAAGAAATGAATATCATGTCTGAGATGATACTATTAAACGAATGTAAAAAGGGTTACTGTTTCGTTTAACGGCTGGTAATATTAGAACATCTCAATCTTGCAAGCGCTCGTAGAGTCGTAAGAAGTTACCGCAAGATGGTCACCTTATCCGAATTCTCCGATTTTCTACCTTACCCGCTGAATACCGTCTCGAACCCGGAGGTAAACCGGGGTATTAAATTGCTAATCATAAGGCTCGACCGTGCGGTAAATGTCACCTTTGTCGCGCCTGCCTGCCTGCTCGTATGACGATGATGGCCGCCATGACTAAAATTAGAACATGCGCAAATCTATAGCCGTGAAAAATAACTTATAGATGCTGTTGTCGTTGTCGCACTTGGTTCGATTGGACGTTGCAGTCACTTTGTGGTCAAATGAGTTGAAAGTTGATCGCCCATTCGGTTACTCTCGTTACGGTTGCTGTTGTCTAACGCACAATGGTTGGGAATAAGTTTGGCCAAAACTAGTTTTAACGCCCAATACGTGAAATACATAATTTTAATACATACTCTCACATGCTACGTAACTTTTTAACCTCAATTTCATGTAGGTATATGATTTCATTAGAAATACAATCAAATTTGATTGAGAACACAAATTTCGTTTGTTTCCGTCGGTTTTGATAAAAATGTGATGAATAAAATGATTTGATATTGAATTTTTCAAACAACTCTAATTCGAAAACCAGCAAATTTCTATAAAAAAAAACTCAAACTTTCTTGTGAAGTATAGAAATGGTTTTTAGTGTGTGACATTCAAAACAGCAGTGGCATGACATGACATGAGTTGTTTTATCAAGTTGAAAATTATCAAACTTACTATCATCTAATAGTGAAGTCCTAATTCTAAAATTTTAATACAGTCGACTCTCCACATCTCAATGTTCTATATCTCAATATCTCTTCCTATGTCGATGATTCGTTCGGTACCTTCATTCTGCATACATTTTCACTCTCCATACCTCAATATCCTCTTTATCTCGATATATTTTTCATTCCCAATTTTCTCTCCGTATGTCGATATGCCCATTATCAAAGGTTACTAGATAAAACTCAGGAGGTTCAAAACAATTTGCAAAGACGAATTGACGTCTGTTTGATTTTAATTTTCCTACTAACGGAGTGATTTTTAATCTTGTATTCATTACAAATTTGTTCTATGTCTCGATCTCTCCCTATCTCGATGGTCCCTTCAATATCGAAATGTGGAAAAGCGACAGTATATTTTTTTTATTCATACTGATGAGTGCAAATTGTGTTAAACTTGAGATAAAAGTCAAAGAAATTTTAAGATTTGGTTAAATTTTAATCAAGAATCATATGAATATAGCAAATAAAATATGTTTCAAAAATTTTGGCCACCTCTTTGTATGGAACCCGACCAGTGTGCAATGTGGTGGCCACGGACCGGCTAAAACACCGGCTAACCGACTGGCGGGGAGTTAACCTGTTGAGGAGAAATCGATCGTTCCGAAGGCATAGTCAACCGAAGCGCGGTACGGTGATTATTCGGTCGCGTAATGGATCGATCGATGTGCTGCGGGAGGCTTTTTATTTGCATAACTGAAATCCGTAGCTCCGAAGCACCAGTCAGTGCACAGTGGGCAAAAACCGACCAAAAATCGCACTTATTTCGTGCCGCTGATTTCAGGAGGTGGGAACTAGCTATTTTCATTGAAAAACATGCGAGGAATCGAATTGCGCCATTTCCATTCACCGCACGCCATCGGAAGTTTTTGCCCCATTTTCCCCTTTCTGATATAAAAACTAGATTTTTCAGGAGTTTATTTGCTTCTGCTGATTAAAATCGATGAATTATATAATTGAAAACCCATCGGCAAACCAAATATGTATATGAAAAATAATATTTTTGGACAAACTTGACCAATGTACCAGTTTACCCCTTTTTCCCCTATAATTTAGACATTTTGATAGTTTCAATAAATTCCTCAAAACTGACACTTGATTTACAATTCATAACTCGCAAACCCTTCCATTAAAAGTTTGCGAAATGGACTGAGGGATATATCGAACTATGCTGACCACGACGAATAGCTCATTTTACCCCTTTTCCCCTAATATTTCTTCATGTATGGCAGTTTTTATTTTGTAAAATAGTATGGAAACATGACAGATGCATATATCAAGCTGAGCGAACCACGGTGAATAGCCCATTTTACCCATTTTATCCCTTTTCCCCTAATATTTCTTCATATATGGCAGTTTTACGATATTTCATATTACTGCCGCCAGATTTTCAACTCAAACTACCAAATCCTTTCGCAATACAGTAAGTAAAAGCAACATATGCGTGAATCATGATTTACGAACCATGGTAAATAGCTCATTTTGCCCCTTTCTCCCTATAATTAGCTTCATACGAAGATTTACTATTTTTCTGAATACTGCAGTTAGATTTTAAACTTTAAACATATAATTTATTTTGTAAAATAGTATGGGAATTTGACAGATGCATATATCAAGCTTAGCGTACCATGGTGAATAGCCCATTTTACCATTTTTCCCCTACACTTCGATACATATGGAAGTTTAACAATATTCCACATTACTGCCGCTAGATTTTCAACTCAAACTACCAAATCCTTTCGCAACACAGTAAGTAAAAGCGACATATACGTATATCAACAATGGGAACATGTCGCGTGACTTGCTTGCTAATGTTTTTACGCGACTTTTACACCATATTTTTGGTGCGCACTTATCTATGGCGTAAAAAAATAATCAGTGTATGTTGTATTGTTATTTAAGTTTGTATGTAAATCTCTCTCAGCCATATACGCTAAACTTTGTTGATGAGCAATCCGGAGAAAGGTGCCATAAACGTTACAAACATACCTGTCCACATCTTGCTCGGAAAACGTCACCCGAGGAAAATCTTATCGACATGATGCACATGTCGTTAGCTCGGATGACTTCTGAAATATGCAGCCTTCTTTGCTTAACTTGTCATAATCTCAGAAATTAGCTTGGAGTAAAATCTAGCGTCAGTTATCCTCAAAACTGAGGGGAAAAGGTCAAAATGAGCTATTTTCCTTTACTGGTTAAATAGGATATACGTATATGTCGCTTTTACTTACTGTGTTGCGAAAGGATTTGGTAGTTTGAGTTGAAAATCTAGCGGCAGTAATGTGAAATATCGTAAAATTTCCATATATTCCAAAGTATAGGTGAAAAAGGGGTAAAATGGACTATTCGCCATTGTACGCTAAGCTTTATATATGCATCTGTCAATTTTACATACTATTTTACAAAATAAATTATATGTTTAAAGTTTAAAATCGAACTGCAGTATTCAGAAAAACCGTAAAACCTTCATATATAGCTAATTATAGGGGAGAAGGGGAAAAATGAGCTATTTACCATGGTTCGTAAACCATGATTTACGCATATGTTGCTTCTACTTACTGTATTGCGAAAGGATTTGGTAGTTTGAGTTGAAAATCTAGCGGCAGTAATGTGAAATATCGGTAAACTTCCATATGTTTCAAAGTGTAGGGGAAAAGGGGTAAAATGGGCTATTCACTGTGGTACGCTAAGCTTGATATATGCATCTGTCAAATTTCCATACTATTTTACAAAATAAATTATATGTTTAAATTTTAAAATCTAACTGCAGTATTCAGAAAAATAGTAAATCTTCGTATGAAGCTAATTATAGGGGAAAAGGGGCAAAATGAGCTATTAACCATGGTTCGTAAATCATGATTCACGCATATGTTGCTTTTACTTACTGTATTGCGAAAGGATTTGGTAGTTTGAGTTGAAAATCTGGCGGCAGTAATATGAAATATCGTAAAACTGCCATATATGAAGAAATATTAGGGGAAAAGGGATAAAATGGGTAAAATGGGCTATTCACCGTGGTTCACTCAGCTTGATATATGCATCTGTTATGTTTCCATACTATTTTACAAAATAAATTATATGTTTAAATTTTAAAATCTAACTGCAGTATTCAGAAATATAGTAAAACCTTCGTATAAAGCTAGGGGAAAAGGGGCAAAATGAGCTATTTATCATGGTTCGTAAACCATGATTCACGCATATGTCGCTTTCACATACTACTGTCTTACAATAGGATTTGTCGGTTTGAATTGAAAATCTGGCGGCAGTAATATGAAATATCGTAATACTGCCATATATGAAGAATATTAGGGGAAAAGGGGTAAAATGAGCTATTCGTCATGGTCCGAATAGTTCGATATATCCCTCAGTCCATTTCGCAAACTTTTAATGGAAGGGTTTGCGAGTTATGAATTGTAAATCAAGTGTCAGTTTTGAGGAATTTATTGAAACTATCAAAATGTCTAAATTATAGGGGAAAAAGGGGTAAACTGGTACATTGGTCAAGTTTGTCCAAAAATATTATTTTTCATATACATATTTGGTTTGCCGATGGGTTTTCAATTATATAATTCATCGATTTTAATCAGCAGAAGCAAATAAACTCTTGAAAAATCTAGTTTTTATATCAGAAAGGGGAAAATGGGGCAAAATGTGGTACTTCCGATGGCGTGCGGTGAATGAAAATGACGCCATTCGATTCCTCGCATGTTTTTCAATGAAAATAGCTACTTCCCACCTCCTGAAATCAGCGGCACGAAATAAGTGCGATTTTGGGTCGGTTTTTGCCCACTGTGCAGTGGTAGGAAATTGGAAACCTTCCCCGGTAAAAAGGCGCAATATCGACGGCTGCGGCAGGTTTCTAACGCAAAACCGCAGTCGTAATTGTGAAAATGTGTCAATTCGCTCGAGGGGTATCGATCGGGTGAGGAAATTTCCAGCAAACGATGATGATAAAGTGTTCAAGAAACTTCCAGAGAGTAGCTCATTATTTTTGGTTGATATATTAAACACATGTTTTCAGTTGGCAACTTTTCCTGACAAATGGAAAATGCTAAGGTTGTACCAATTTTAAAACCCGACAAAATCCTGCAGAAGCTTCTAGCTATCGTGCAATCAGCTTGCTTTCCTCCATCAGTAAACTTTTTGAATAGGTCATTTTGAACAGAATGATGGTCCTTCAAGTAGACATGTTGTCACGATGAGACGGGTTCCAAAAAATTGTTCAGATGTAGTTAAATATCTTGGGCTCATGCTGGATAAAAAAATAATTTCCAAAAATCACATTGAGGGCATTCAAACCAGATGTAACAAATATATGAAATGTTTTAATCAATTTATTAGCACCAAATCGAAAATCTGTCTTGAGAACAAGTTTTTGATCTTCAAATAAATTTTCAGGCTAACCATGTTGTATGACTAGCTCTTATAATACCAGGAAGAAATCTCTGCAAAAGATTCAAAATTTAATTTTGAAAATGGTTTTGTTTCTAATTATACTAAATAAGAGTTAAAATTTAAAAAAAGTTCTTAAAAGCTGTCCTGCTATTGCTAATAAGCAAAACATATTTGCAGAACTGCAATTACTCTTTTGAAATAAAACAAAATATTCCGTGTTCATAAAAATCAACACACCAAACTAAAACTAATGAATAACCACCACAATTTATCATCAATATCTTTTCTTTTTTTTCAGGTAACGACGATACTATTAATTGATGCTGCGGAGATAAGTACTCTAGAAAATAACTCCTGCCCCAAACAGGGATTAAATCCTGAGAAAATTGAGTGAACCTCTCACTTATCGCTCTCAGTAACAATCATGATTTGCAGCATATCATGAGAGCCTGTTTATCGTACACTGCTACAGCTGTGATCGGATCGGGGGGATAGCAGTGCATGATAAAATCCATCTAAACAAGCTCATAACCTAGGGGACACGATTGCTATTGAATTTTCGGGGATTGTTTATCGTGCCAGTTAAAAAAAGCACCAACTCATAATGGTAAACAAGCGAAAAAAAAAATGGATTTTATCATCGCTCTCTCTTTGGAGCTCTCGTTCGCTGCTCTTATTTATCGAACTTATTACACCTTGCGATACATTGTCGGTCATGGACCGCAACAGATGGAATGTTTTTCTTCGCTTGCTTTGATCGTGGTTCAAAATCAATTCAGAACGAGTTCGGCAATGCCTATCAATTTGAACGCTTTGAATATTTGGCAAGCTCTAATTCATAAATTCGGAATTTTCATGTGAATTATCAAAAATTTGGAGTGTATCGTTCCGATGAAGCAAACAATTGCCAGTAGTGCATTGATCAAGTTTTAACTTTTAAGACCCAATGACTTTTCTTTCGAACCATCGTCATCTTTTAATAGAATTCACTTTCACCAGATTGTTAAATATAAGTGAAGTATTCTGACGAATTCCATCCAGAATGAGTCGAAAAAAATAAAAATCGTGCTCGATAGTCTTCGATTTGGATTAAGTTTTGCACATGTTTTGGGTATGGTAGAATAATTATTTTCCATAGAAAAATTGATCATTTTGAGTCAAGTATAACTTTTGAAAATGGCCTATAAATTTTTGCATGCAATCTATTTGAAAAATTCTAACTCCGAAACTGTTAATTTTGAGAAAAATGTTCAATGAAGAAGTTGTAGTGAACCGTTTGGAGTATAAGAAAAAAACATACACTGAAAAAATATTTTATTTATTTTTTGGGACAAAGTTTCTTTATGGAAAAATTTTTAATAAAAAAGTTTTTCTAAGAACAAAATAAATACGTTCTGATGATACAGTAAGCATTTTGAAATGATTCTAAGCCATGATGATCATATGAATCATTCCTCTAGAAGTAGCTTTTTTCAAATTATATCGAATTTAATGCAAAAAATATTATTTAAATATCAAAATAGGCCATTTTCATAAGTTATTCGCGATTATCCATCAAGGAAAATAAGTAAGTGGAAAGAAATATGGTCTTTACCCTCAAAAACGTATTATTATTAATAGAGAAACGCGAATTACTTATGAAAATGGCCTATTGTCATATATAAACACTTCTAGAGAAATTATTCACATCATCACTATGGTTTAGAATCATTTCAAGATGCTTACTGTATCATCATACCGTAATTATTTTGACAAAAAAAATCAAAATTTTGAAAATCGACCAAAAGTTGTTCTTACAAAATTTTTTTATTAAAAATTTCTCCATCATGAAACTTAGTCCCAAACATTTTTTTACCATCAAGATTCTATGGTGAAAATTTTAAAAATATTAAAAATGGGGTTTTTGTGCAATTTAAAATCTATAATCTCGAAATCTACAAAAATAAATGAAATATTTTTCAGTGTATATTTTTTTTCTTATAGTCCAAATGGTTCACTACAACTTCTTTATAGAACATTTTTCTCTTAAATCAACAGTTTCGGAGTTAGAATTTTTCAAATAAGTTGCATGCAAAAATTTATAGGCCATTTTCAGAAGTTACACTTGAGTCAAAATGATCAGTTTTTCTATGGAAAACACTTATTCTACCATACCAAAAACATATGCAAAACTTAATCCAAATCGAAGATGGTCGAGTTCTGTAACTGACCGATTTGACATAGAATCCGTCTTCTCTTAAAAACAAATAATACTTTCATCAGAATACATCATACAGTCAAACCAATATTGAAGGAACCATCGACTCATAAAAATAGCGAGTCATGGAACAAAAATCCTTTGGAAAGCTGTTTTGACGGACTATCACAGTATCAGAAGGCCGGATGTTTTTACGCTTCGAATATACAGTCGAAGCTCGTTATAACGACAACTTTTGTAACGACAAAAGCTCTCTATAGCGACATTTTTCGGTCCCATGAAAAATATTTCAATGTTATATCTATTCTCTATAACGACTTTTCTCTATTGCGACGGTCCCTTGCGATGTCGTTATAACGCGCTTCGACTGTACACAAATACGGATATATTTTTTGAATGTTTGCTCATTTTGGATCAAACAAAATAGACGGAATATGATAAAAAACTGAACAGTGGGATCGTCAGTTGTAGTCAGTTCTTGAAAACTTCCTACCATTTTCCATGACATTTATCAAGATCTTTCGATAGAATTCTTCTCCATTCCTATCCGTGATTTTTTTTCTGAAAGATAGCATTATTTGTTAAGGAATGGAAATTCTTAGGAACATTACTGTGCGGTGAACCAACTGAAATTCCAAGATCAACACTGGAATTCCAAGATCCACACTGTGATCCACACTACAGGGTGTCCGCAAATTATCCGAACAGCATAATATTGGAAAGATGATCTCGCATTGAAATCAATGAAAAATCAATGTCCATATACCTTTTACAATACATCTATATGATAACACAAAATACAACTTCAAATAATTTCGAAATGGTTGCTTGTTACTGAGATAGGCTAATTTATTTTTTTCGGAGACGTTTTTCCTGAGGGCCGCTAGTCATACTGGAGATGTGTAATCCTTAAAATCTAAAAGAGACGAATCCAAATTTCCTATTATTATTTGAAGTTACCTGCAGTTTAGTGGCTTCAAGTTAGTCTGGAAATAGAAAATTATAAGTTTCAAATCCAGTGAGTTCTATGTACATTTCTCTTCCGTCATAAAGCTCGGAAAACAGCTCTTTTTAAGACACGTCAATATATTTAATTTGCAAATGTTTGAAATCGGAAATGTGTCAAACTTATTTCGTAATAATATAATAAGCCAATGTTTAAAACCATGCAAGAATATTGAATTTTTTATGCTTGATTGTATAGAGCCATGTCTTTAAAGTTTGTACGGATAATTTGCGGACACCCTGTACAGTCTCAGAAATACGAAATACGACAAACCATACGTATGGTAACCTAATATCCATATTAGAAGCCTAGGATTCACAATGAAGTAACACAATCCACCTAGAATCCTATGATCCACACTGAAACCCTAGGATCCAGACTGAAACACCATGATCCATATTGCAATCCCAGTATCCACACTGGATTCTCAGAATCCAATCTGGAATCTTATGATCCATACTGAAATACCGGACTCGACACTGGAAACCCATGATCCTCACTGGAATCCCAATATGCACACTGGAGACCCAGGATCTACAATAAAATACTGAAATCCACAAAAAAATCCCAGGATACAAATAAGAATCCCAGGGTCCACACTGGAATGCCAGGATCCAACCTGGAATCCCATTATTCACACTGGATTCCGAAAATCTACACTGATGTCCAGGGATCCACAATGGAATCCCAGGATCCATAGTGGAATCGTAAGTTCTACAATGGAATTGTAAAGGGATGGGCCTTGTGGAGTGGTTAGAATACACGCTTCTCACGCCGAGGACCTGGAATCAAATCTCATCCCCGAGATAGAATTTTGTGATGTAATATAAAATGACGACTTCCTTCGGAATCCACAATGGAATGCCAGGATCCATTCGGAATTCTCACACTGGCTTCCATGGTCCGCTCTACAATCATTCAGGAATCTCTAATTTGGAAACCACACTTATTGTATTTAACATAAGACAAAGAGTGGTGATGCTGACAAGAGTTGCTTACAAAACTAAAAAAAGGAAATATAATATGCTTACAGCGCAACATCGTAAAAGAAATCTGAATTGAAAAACCTATCATTAGACTGTCCTTGAGCTCTTTTCCAACTTAGCCGAAGAAACTATTCACCAATTTTGTCTAAAAACATAACTGTATTCATGAAAATAATTGATCTCGAAATAGATCACTGGGCGTTAATGGGTTAGGCTCACCGTCACAAACCCAGAGACAGAGCTGCAATCAGTAAAAAAAAAACCCTGAACACAAGAGCGAAATTCACAGCTTTGTTCTAATTAAGTAAATAATTCGATTTTTTTTATAGACAAACAAGACGTTTCGACACACCATACCACTCCAAGAAAATTATCCTTCATCCAGCTTTTCACATGCAAAAAGCACACTAATATGTGCATAATTTTTTTTTTTCGATGGATTTTGTTGAAAAAGATTTCAGCCATCAAAAATTATTTTCCGAAAATCTAACCACTTGGACCATATTCCCAAGTTTTCTGGACACTAAACGAGAAGAAATTTTCAGGAAGTACTGAAAATTTCAACAATACCCATCGAGAATCAAAAAAGTTATGCACATTTTAGTGTGTTTTTTGCATGTGAAAAGTATTTTGGCTTGATTAAGGTTAAAGATTGAACTCTGATCCTGGACCAGTCAATAGTTTCCAACAAGGATTTGCTAGAAAATTACGCGTTATGTTTTAGATGCTAGATCTTTTACCAAAGATTATAACGTTACAAGACGATTTACTCTTAAGCCATGCTTGTCTTCTTATCCATCGGAGTCATCATAATTCACCAAGGTGTAGGACCGGGTAACTCATTCTCGCCATTCTGTCAGCCGGGAACGCGTACCGCTATAGCTGGTAATTCTTCTTTATTCTTTACCACGCTGCTATTATAAGAGCTCTCGTACAGACTGGGTATTTGCTCACTGACACTTTTACTGATGAATGAAATTAGTGCGTAGAATTTTATTACGCCAAACGAAATCCGTCTAGTGGATAACTACAAAATTGTATCTCAATCACATTAAAAATAGTTAAAAACGTCAAATTTTGTTTAATTTTTGTTGGAAGTGTTCCTAATTGATGTGAGAATAAAATAATTGAAACGAAAATTGTTATAACAACTAGTCACGGTGCCCCGACAGACCGTTATTATGTAAAAAAATTGTCCATCAAATCTGAGCACAGGGATCGATTCCTGAGGTCATTCTGCAACTCTGGGCCAATTTTTAAAAAAATCCCTAGGAGGAATTTCGAGAAATCTTGATTTGAAGTTTTTGACTTGAAAATTCAATATATTATTATTATTATCTTTATTTATGAGATTTTCAGCCCTAGGAAAATTCAATATAATCCAAATTAAAATAACATAGAAGCACTGGAAAAACTACAAAAACGCTCAAAAAAGTTGGCCAAACTGTTCTGAACTAGTATATAATTGTTACCGTTGTTATAATTAGGAATATTTACAACTGACTTAACTTGCCAGAGTGACTTAAGTATGTTTTTTCAAGGCTTAAACCCATAAGCTTAGTTTAATAGAATAAAATCTAAGAAATAAAATCCAACATGATATTGATGTTATTTATATTCGATACTATGTGACCAGCCCACTGAAGTCTGCCGTTTTTTTTTTGCTTAATAAAATTTTCTTCTTTGTACATCTGGTACTACTCTTGATGTTTACGTCTAGTTTTCCACCGAGTATTGCCCTCAGCATTTTACGTAAACATTATCCTGTTCTACATTCTCCCCAGACAACCAAAATGTACGTATAACGAAATCACCTGGAGGCTTTGCACGTGCAACATTTTACTCATAAGATGTCGCGGAAAGGCCTTCTACGTACAAAAGTGGAGGCGATATACGTGCATATATTATGTGATGTAAAAAAGTATAGAATGCGAGTGTATAAATTTTCTACCGAACTAACCTATGATCTTATGCGACTTTACTTATAATAAAAAATGTTGATTTGATAGCTGCTACAGATTGATTCGACTTTTTTGTACGAGTGTACGGGACGTACCAAAATGAGCAAACGAACTCAGAAAAAAAGCGTTTTATGCGAGGAAACTAATCGATCTGACGATTTTATCAACCGTATTTTGCGGGTTTGATGTTATTTGTATGAATAAACGAGTTATTACGTGAACTTTGATGACTATTGGAATCGATCGAAATACAGTAGAGTGGGGTATCACTATTTCAAAGGGGGGCAACTAAGATAAGCTTCGGCTTTGTTGTTAAGCCATTTACTCTACTTAAACGTATGGGATTACATGTAGAGAAATGAGCAGGTTCAGTTGTGTTGGTGCTGAGGCAGTGCTTGATGGGTATGTAGTTGAAGTTGCCATAGAACACTTGTGATATGTGATAATGATATTTCCCGTGTTGTAAAAACATGTGTTCTTACTGCGAATATCTTCGTTTATGGATTACGCAATCAGTCGAGGGGCCCGCAACTTGCAAAGGGAAACGACATTACCACACTGTTGCTTGATAAAGGCTTATCTGACTTCATAGATTCATTCTTGCGTTAAAAATTTCGCACAAAACTCCTTGCGACCCATTATCGTACAACACTGAAAAGTATTTCGAAAAGTAAATCAGTTTTCAATCTTAATGCAAAGCGAGCAACGATGAATGCGAGCATGCCGAAATGAAATATCATTGTCAGTTTGTTTTGTATAGAACGCTGATTCTTGGCTCTTTAACCACATTTATTTAAGAACAGGAGCGAAGCCCTTTAAGGTGAAGATGAATCGAAGCCAAAGTTCAAATTTTCAAGATCACGGATCTGAAGAACCAAACACCCGTTTAAGCTGAAAACCTAATTGATTGGTCACCACCAGCTAGTGTCCAATCGATTAAGTTTTCAGCTTAAACGAATGTTTGGTTCTGCAGATCCGTGCTCTTGAAAATTTTAAGTTTGGCTTCGATTCATCTTTACCTTAAGCGAATAAAATGCGGTAATCAGGTGAAGGTCAGTGGCCCCGTGGAAGACATCTGTGTAAGTTCATTCTGATGTTGACAGAGCAACCAAACCATTCCAGATTTAAAACAAACGTTTGATACTTGCTCTAAATAGTCGATTAATCAGTAATGGCTTATCTTCTGACTGTTATTATGCTACATTTATTCTAAGATTCTTGTTTTTCGAAATACAAACATTGGTAATTGTAAATTTATTTGTTTTTTCCTTTCAATCGATTTTACAAAAAAAAAACAACAATCAATTGAACTCAGATCAGAAAACTATGAAAAATAAACAAAACATACTTGATCAATTCCTGTAATAATTTAGTTGTAAATATTTCTAATTATAACAACAGTCACAATTGCATACTAATTGAGAACAGTTTGGCCATTTTTTAGCGATTTTGTAGGTTTTTTTAGTGCTATTGCGTAATTTTAACATGGTTTATATCGAAATTTTTAGTAAAAAATTTCAAATCAAGATTTCTCGAGATTCCTCCTAGGGATTTTTTTAAAAATTGGCTCAGAGTTGCAGAATCACCTCAGGAATCGATCCCTGTACTCAGATTTGATGGACAATTTTTTTACATAATAACGGTCTGTCGGGGCACCGTGCTAGTATTTTTTTCGAAACTGTTTCCTTTTCACTATCAGAATTTCTCAAACTATGAAGTACTAATCGTCAACTGGTTTTCCTATCCTCATTGTAAATGCCATTAGTTTATTACTTTATCCCTGCGGCAACAACCCTGCAAAAAAAATCTCCTCCACAACCACTCCTGCCAAAGTAAAGATGCCTAATGGCAAGTACAAAAATTTGTCACTTAATATTAGCTCTTTTTCCACCCCGAGTGTGGGTGCCAAGTCCTTCACACCGTGTTGCGTCGCGCCTATACTCCACCTCCTTAGAGCCGGGCTCACTCAATAGACCGCGCCACAATAAATCAACGTTTATAATAGTAAATATTATTTATCGTGGGTCTCCGTTTCTTTGTGGCGGTCCACCACCGGCCCACTGAAGCAAAAAAAAAACGGAGAAAAAAAACGAGAAGCCGTGATCTCTAGCAGCTAGCGTATCTCATACACGGTGCTCCTCTGGCTGTTTTTATCAGAAAAAAAAATCGTTATCAAAACACCAATCGTTTTCTATGACAAGTATAAAAAATCGTTTTGCCCTTGCAGAAGTCATACTCTTCTTATGATAAGTCCACAATTTCAAAGGAAATCAAAGACATATCATTGGATTTCCAAGCACGATCAAAGCAAGCGACGAAAAACATCCCATCTGTCCATGATCGGCAATGGTCCGCAGGTTGTAACATGCGTGATAAATAGGAGCAGCGAACGAGAGCCCCAAAGAAAAAGCGATGATAAAACCCATGTTTCTTGCTCAACACTTTGAAGGTCATTTTACTGGCATGATGAAGAATGTCAGAACATTCGATAGCAATAGTGAGCCCCAGGTTTGGAGCTTGTTTGGATGATTTTTATAATACACTGTGATCTTTCTGATATAATCAGCGCTGTAGCAGTAAACGATAAACAAACTCGCATGATGTGTTGTGAATCATGATAACGAGTCCTGATTTGATGGAGACTTTTTAATAATAACGGTCTTGGGAGCACCGTGCCAAACAGATGACGATTTGTGTGGACGATGGACACGAGAGGGCGGATGGGGACAAGTCTTGTTACTATTATTTAAACGACATGGCCAGTAGGTCTTTCTTGGGCGAAGAGTTCCTCCCTGCCGCATGCTCCCTCGCCCAGAGCTTTGCCCAGTTTATTGCTGTTTGGTGTGATTCCCAAGTCGGCTTTCGGCAGATCGGTGTGTGCATATAATTTCTCACGGTCGATCGCTTTCAATCCAATAGTGCAGCAGCAGCGCGCCCATATGAAAACGAGGCATCTCTCTTGGCCGTTTGTCGTTGGACAAAAAGGAGCGCTCCGATGCCGAAGAATTGGACCGTTTTCTGGGATTTGGACATTAGAGGGTTTTTATTTTCTGCTTCCTGAATGGAATGGTGGGGAAAGAGGAGGAGGAGGAGGTGGCTCGGCCAGGGCACTCACGAGGGAAAGGGGTGAAGCGACCAAATTCAATGAACTATTGAAAGCACTGAAAATATGTATATGCATGTGAAAAGGCAAATGGGCAAGTCGAAAAGGTGAAAGATGACAAAGGCTCGCTCACTTCGAAAGGAAGGGAGAACTGCTGCTTTAGAGCAGGAAGATGAGCCTAGGTCGAGAATGGACAGGGACTTAGGCAGCAAAGTGGATTTGGGGAGAAATTTTGATGTAATGTCCAAATCTACTTGTTCTATTAGGTTTTGATATGAATTTTAAACATAGTAATGTTATTTTACTATAAACTGACTCGATTATAAACCTTAAAAGCATTTCCAAATTTGCAACTAATTTTAATTTGAGTGAGATTTCTGATTGTCGATCAAAATTTTCAAACATCCAGTTAGGAATTAACGATTGTTTGTCGTTTGAGTTACTTCCAAATTAAAAAAAATAGATTGAAGGTTTTTTGTTCTTTAAATGTCAAAAACATTTTTTTCATTGTGTAATCTGGTGATAAACTTTCCACCTTCGAGAATCATACTTAAGGTGAAGATGAATCGAAGCCAAAGTTCAAATTTTCAAGAGCACGGATCTGAGGAACCAAACATCCGTTTGAGCTGAAAACCTAATCGATTGGTCACCATCAGCCAGTGATCTATCGATTAAGCATTCAGCTTGAACGGATGTTTGGTTCTTCAGATCCGTGCTCTTGAAAATTTGAACTTTGGCTTCGATTCATTTTCACCTTAACGATTAAAAATAATAGTTTGTTTGGTATCAGAGGATGGTTTGATGGTTTGATTTGTCCTTTTTTTGTTAAAGTTAAACAAAAAATAAATTCAAAGGTAATAAGGGTTTTGCGAGTTAGAAGTTTGTTTCTTTGCTTAGAGACAACTTAGCTGAACACTAGCTCAAGGGTTTTTAGCAGGACGGAGCCGCTTTTCATATTTGTATAAAGGATCCAGCACGGATCTCCAGAATTAGTGTTTATATTACCTTTTCTTTAGTACTAGTTGTCCCGGCAAACTTCGTCTTGCTATCAAGTGGGCTGTTGTAAACGTCATGTACAAAATGGAACATTAGTTTTCCTAAATATTCCGGAGACTTTCCCATACTTTTTCCTCACACTATCACGTCGCGTCTCTTGTCGAGTGCAACTGTGAAAATTTTATGTCGATCCGTTCATCCGTTCTCAAGCCATTTCGTGACATACAAACACCATTCCATTTTTATTTATATAGATTTGACATGGACAAATGTTCGAGACAAGGCTTGTGAAGAATCTCACATCATCGTTGACGTTTTAAAACCTTTCATCACAAATAAATTGAACTCTATACTTACATGATACAATTTGATGGTATGCTTTCAATTCCTCTCGAGCAAAGAGAAAGTAACAAATAAAACTCATGTCAAAAGCAAAAAAAACTCAGTCTAAACAGATAAAAAAAATACAAATAATGAATAATATGATTGTTTTCTTTTTTCATATAAAAACTACCACACAATTTTTCTATTTTATTTTTATTTTTTTATTGTAGGCAGGACCATAATATGCATGATTAGAAAGTTCTTTTGTGACTATCGAAACTACTTTTATTTCTGAAAATTGTTTAAAAAAAAGGAGTCATGTCATAACCTACAAATGCTTCAGTCTCAATCAGCGTGTAACAGAAAAATCGTATATTTTATTTTTTTTACAAACAATCTATTATAGAAGAAAAGCTTGACAATATTAAATTCTAATCCAGAACTGTTTTTTTTTTCTGTAAGCTACACGGAAAAAAAGAAAAGTTGATTATGTTTTTAAAAACCGTGAAAATTATAATTTTATTTACTGTCAAAAATTGGTAAACAGGAGAGGCTTCAAGAAAAAATAAAACAAAAACTATAGGGATGTTCAAAAAAAAAAATAGGAAAAATCAAAAACAAAAAATCATAAAGTCACGAACAAAAATAAAAAACTGCCCAAAATATGCTTTGATCGATTTGAGATAGCGAAAAATGATATTATGAGAGCTTTAATGAGCGAAACATTATTTCATCACAATTAGTATTATGGATATGTGCCATATGAGGCTCTTCAAGATGATATGACGCAAAATTGTTTGTTAAATAAGACAGCTCTGATCTTTTCAATGCTCAGAGTGGAGCTACAAACAGTCTTGACAGTTCGCTGTTGAAATAAGTTGATGTTATCTTCCTGATGTTATCCACTCGGCCCAATTTTGTTCAGTACAAGAGCCCCCCTCTCGCACACCAAATTTTTTGAACAATGTGATTTCTTCTAACAACTCATGAATTTGTTTTCAATATACAAAACAACCGCATTCATTACTGAGTTATCCAGTCATAAAAAAAACTATGGTTGTTCTAATATGCCTGTATTTTGAGTTCTATAAATCAGAAACCATAATCTACGAGGTTCAACTCTCCTACCCATTTTTGGTCTGTTCCTGATCCTAGCATTCCTGTAAAGGATTCGGAGATTTTCTAAAATTTCCAGCTTCCAAAGGATTCACGTGCGGTTTCAGCATTTCCCAAAGGTTGCCAAAGGCCAAAGGTTTCCAAAGATATCTAAAAGAATTTTCAAAACAATTCCCAAAACAATAGCAAAGGATTTTCACGAGTTCTTCAATGCTTTACAAAGGATTCATTTGGTTTGATTAGTATTGGTACTATAGTTTTCTCAATGATTTCCAAGCAATTTCCATTAATAAAGGGTTCCAAAGAATTTTCGAGGGTTCTCTAGCTGTTCTCATGGTGTTTTTTGAAGCATATAAAGGATTTTAAAGCTCTTCATGAAGTTCTCAGTAGGTAATATTGGTATCCTAAACGATTCAGAAATCTACGTGGATTCCACCGAACCCCAAACCTTTTGAAAATCCCGGGAGTTTCCGTAAAGCCCTTGCAGCCTCACTTGAAATCCGCTGCATTTTTCTTAAAACGCTTGGAAAACCTATGTGATAAATCCTGGAAAGTTATTAAAACCAACTATGTGATAAATCATGAAGAGTAATGAGGCCTACTATGAACCTCTAGAGAACACCTCTGGAAAATACCGAAATACAATGGGAGCCTCCAAAAATCATTGAATCTTATCAACAGAAAATCTATGAGAATTTCGTAATTTGTAATGGTATATCTATATTTCTAGGACATATCAATTGGTTTTATTTACAATGCTTTCCGTATAATTTCGAAGGGGTTTCCATGGATGTTCTCAAGGTTTGAAAGACGCTCCTTTGAGTTCTTATGAAGTTCCCAAGGGATTCTCGATGATTACCATAAATTTCCAAAGCTCACCAGAGGGTTCCCAGGTATTCAGAGGATTTCAGAAGTTCGTGACTGTTCCCAGTGAATCCCAAACATTTTCAAAATGAAAATATAACGGTTTCATAATTTGCAATAGATTCCAGCGTCGTTTAGCGCTGCAAGCACGTTTGTGGGCAAAATATATTCCTCGAAATAAAAATAATTAAGAATAATTTTGTTGCTTTAAAGATAGAGTGCAGCCATGTTCAGCGGAAAACAAAACATTTTTTGTTGTATGGTTTCAAATGAAAGAATGATTTCAAAAGTTTATGGCATTACGTCCTCACTGGGACAGAGCCTGCTTCTCAGCTCAGTGTTTTTATGAGTACTTCCACAGTAATTAACTGAGAGATTTCTTTGCCAAAGTTGCTATTTTCGCATTCGTATATCGTGTGGCAGGTACGATTATACTCTATGCCCAGGGAAGTCAAGGAAATTTCCATTACGAAAAGATCCTGGACCGACCGGGAATCGAACCCAGACACCTTCAGCATGGCTTTTCTTTGTAGCCGCGGACTCAAACCACTCGGCTAAGGAAAGCCCCTTTATGGAAGTAATCCGTGAATACCAACTCTTAAAAAGTCCTTAGTAGCTTCGTTGTGATTCTTGGCAACTCCTTAATATTCTCTGGACACCCTTGATAACTTATTCGGCACTTCTGTTTGCCATTGAAAATCCCCTAAAAACCATGATATCTGTACAACTTTGAAACTTTTTCTTATGGAACTACTGCTAAACACTTAAGATGGTCTTAAGACCTAGAGAACCTCATTAATACTTCAGTAGTCGCGCTGTTGGTCTTTACACTTCAGGGGTGAAAAAACCTCGCTTATCGTTCACAGCATAAGTGTGATGGTTCTGGCGGTGGCAAACCGCGAGAAAACAGAAAGGTTAAAAATCAAACATAGGAACCACCAAAACTCCTGGGCTCCTCTAAAATTATCTGTTTGTCCCCTGAAAGAATCCCAACAACTCTTAGAAAGTTCACTGGAAACCCTTGATATTCCTTTGGAAACTGTTGAATGTTTCTTTGAACTTCTTTGGACTTCTTGGCGACAGTTCGGATCACATGTCGATTTTAGTGAACTGTGGAATTCAATAAGAAAAATAGGATAAACGAAAAAAAAATTAAGTTCAAACTTTTAAAAAATACTCTTTGCTGCATACGGCCCACCAGTGGATGAATCTCCATCCATTGACCAACTGTTCCAGCAGTTGGTTGAAAGACCCATTAGCAGGGGTAACCCCTCATCACCCAAAAGTATAGTAGACCACGTAGATCCCATTGCTCCACCAAAGAGAAAAGGCCATTCAAAAAGAGATGCAGCGACAAATATGAATGGGTCATTTGCATTTCAACATGTGATTCCAGGCGCATCTAAAGACTTTGCTTAAACCTCGGGAAGACCCAAGCTTGGGAGTTGTGATTCTTGGATGCCTCTTTTCCCCCCGTTCGTTGTACAAATCGATCCCGTACATAGTCGTTTTCGGTCAGCATCTAAGCTAATTATAGAAGTTTGTCTGCGGGAATTAATTGAATTGCGTTCGCGAACGAGTTGCAGGACACCATTTTAGTCACAAGCAACAACTCAAAAGAAGCTAGCCTCGTCGTCGACGGGTTGTGGCGACAACAGAAGCTCAGTGTTCTTTTTTTATTGGAGCAGCCAACCTTCCGCATCTATTCACCTGGTGGAGCAACCAACGAAGTACTGCTGGTGGCAATCGAATTACAAAACTTACAAGAAAATCTAGTTACTGGTGGAATTTTGATTAACTAGCGGCAGGCTGGCTTGTTCGGGGCGCGTTTGGACATGGATTTACACAAAAGGAAGCGGATTTCGCTAATTTAAATGTTGTGTCAGTGGGGGAGGCCAATTGGATGACATGTTTTCCGTAAACTGTTTGTCGTTGTCCTGTCCAAAAGCGGGATGACTAATTTTCCTTATACGTGGAATGGTTGGAGCGAATCTTTCAATGGGTTCGAGCAATAGCTTCTAGGAAAACCACAAATTGAGTGCTGTTTTATTTCCATCATATATTAGACTTCAACTGAATATTGAGCCATTTAGAATGTAATGATGCAATTATTTTATTGAAATAAGTCTTCATTTTTTAAGGCTTGAAGTGAGCTTATCTTTTCTTATCAGTCCATATTAAAGCTAAGGACATATCCAAACCTTTAAATCCTTCTGAATGATAATGCAACACTTTGAAGGTCATTAACTCTACTATTTCTTGAACAGGGAGCAAAATTGAAAAGTTCTACAGATATTAATATAACCTTTCTTGTCCAATTCACAATTTTTGCACTTTATCGTGTGACAAGCAAGAAGATATTTGTCCTAGTAATAAATTTAGATTTATTACGGTTTTATGTGCCAATTTCCTATTTTAAGCTAGTTTTTAACCCATGTCAAAACCTAAAATGTTACTCAAGTTGTGTCTTGGAAAACCTTGAAAATTACCAGCTTGAAAATATTCTCCTTCGGTTCCGAATTCAACCTATCGCACTCAACATGGTTATGCTGAATAGGACATCCATTACACTTGACCGCAAATTCATACCAATCCATTTCGATTTCAATAAACCACCAACATCGAACTGTCACTTTCCGTCACTTACTGGTTGCTCTCTCGACATAAAACCCAGATTCCAACCCGTGCATTACCGTGCAGACTGGCGACTGCTGAATTGCGGTAAACTCGTAATCGTTTGTCCACGGTCCACGGAGAATTATTCCCCCCACCATCCAGAGGCCCACCATATACGATTTACCATTGTAAAACACACCTATTACCACTGACCACAAGGGAATCCGTCGCTCCAGAGAAATTAATTTTTCACATAATCATAATTTTCTAATACACCGCATCCCGATCAACGCTCACCATTGCACCGCACCGGTGTGCCACACTTTGTGGGAATTTTTCTCGCCATTATTCACACTCTTTTTCGAAACCGCAACAGAGAGCGCGATCGTTTCGTTCGTCCACCGAGTGACCCGAGCAGGGAATGAGAATATGTTTGCAACAGATTGGTATCTGAATTTGTTTTTTTACTAAGGAGTAATATCTAAATATGCTGTATTTTTTAAATCCATTTCAATTGTAATTTGAAATATTGTTACGATATATTTTTGAAAATACATTGATAACCATTCTTCTCTAATGAGGAAATAAGAATTTGTTATATAAAGTTTTGATTCAAAATGATTTACGTTCACTATTTTTTTAACTGCGTTGACTCAATCTTACAACCCACCCGAATGTTACTTAGTAAAATGTACCATAACCTCTAATGATGTTACCCCTTCTTCTAGGCATTACGTCCTCACTGGCACAGAGCCTGCTTCTCAGCTTAGTGTTCTTATGAGCACTTCACAGTTATTAACTTGGAGCTTTCTTTGCCTTAGTTGCCATTTTCGCTTTCGTATGTGTGGCAGGTACGATGATACTTTACGCCCAGGGAAGTCAAGGAAATTTCTATTTCGAAAAGATCCTGGACTAATCGGGAATCGAATCCAAAAACCTTCAGTATGACTTTGCTTCGTAGCCACGGATTCTAACCTCTTGGCTAAGGATGTTATCCCGTTTCTACAATTATATAATTATATAATTATAATATTATTCGAATGACACTGATTCGAGTTAATGGTTTTCGAAATAATGTCATTCGAAGTAATGAGAGTCTTGATAGAAACTCCTCTGCGTTTTTTTGAGGAGTAAAAACTGAACTCAAAATTTTCAATACAGATCCTCAAGCGATTCGAGTGAGAGTGCAAAACAATGTGAGGATTTTCGGGTACTCTCTCTCTCTCTGTCTTTACGATGCTCACCTATATTCACGCTTCAAAAAAACTATTGAGTTTCCCGCCCGAACTAGGCAGTCCTCGGGTAGTTATGAGAGCATTCTATTTTGATGGCATTTTACTCTGTTATGTTTTGTGCTGCATCTTCCTCGCTCATTTTGCTTACTATTCGCGACTACGAAATAAAAAGAGATTTACAAAGCACTCGCACTTACGGGAAACCTCGTAAGGAATTGTCATCGTGTGCGTGAAAAAAAGCTAAAAATATATCTCTCCTTGTTTTACTCACAGAAAACCGAAGAAAACATCAGCAGCTTCGTAGTCGCGAATAAGGCAAGAAACAGCGACATATTGTCGTCCATCTGGTGAGAAACTTTCCACCTTTGAAAATCACTCCTTATTGTTGAAAATATAAGTACGTTTGGTAGAGTGGTTCAGAGAACGTGTTTTCCATGGTCACAATAAAATATTATGTAAGGGTCATAGTTTTGGGGGCATTTGCGTCTTATGGGTTTGATATGCCTTTATTTATTATTGAAGTTTAATAAAAAATAAATACAGAGGTCTAAAACTGTTTTTTAAAAAAGAAATGTGTTCCTTCAGTTAGCGTTTACTTATATCAATACTAGCTCATAGGTTTTTAACAAAACAGAGCAGCTTATCACACTGATATGAAAGTTCAAACTCTTCTCCACAGAATAAGGCGTTTTTTTTTTCTAAAATATGTTTATGTCTCCATCGTTTCAAGGGCGAATGCTCGAGACAAGGCCTGTGTAGGATCTCATCCCATCGCTGATATTGTAGAATCTTTGATCATAAAAGTATTGAATTCGATAACTGCATGATAAAATTTGAAGGCATGCTTCCAATTCCCTTCTAGTAAGAATAAAAATCCAATATTGCATGCCATTTTGCATCTTGAAGGTGAAATTTCAAACGATAATGCTCTGTATATACGCTGAATCTTCTGTCAAAAATAATGCACATGAATGGATCGACGTATTGCCCTTTTCATGTGCATTATTTATTATTGAATTTCGAGCTTCAATTCGTGTAAACCAAGCAGTTTTGTTAGCAACATCCTTCGATACAAGACGCTTTTTGATTAATGTTAAGGATTTCGTTAGCAATGTTGGTAAAAAGAGCTGATTTTGTAGGATTTATAATTGAATAATACAAACTGTAAACTGTAATTCGATTTTTCCTCGATGTGGAATGGGCTGGTCAACGAAGGGGCTGCCGATTAATTACGTAAGGGATTATGGGGGAGGGAGGGTTTCAGATTTCTTACGTGCCAAATATTTTGTTTAATTTTCATACCAAAAATCTTATTATGGAGGAAGGGGTTGAAAAACCGCCAAAATTGTCTTACGTAATTAATGGACGGCTCCTAAGCATAACCATCTCAATTAGGGATGAGCAAAAAGAATCAGAACCATTCAGAAGATCCGATTCACTCAAAAGAACAAGTGATCCGTGGCTCTTTTTTAGCGAGAGTCGGTTCATTTTATTATCACGGATCAGATAAAAAGTGACCCGGAAAAAGAACCCGGAAACCCCTACTCTCCTTCGTTCGTTTCTCGGCTTTGTTACAACGCTTGACACGTGCCTTGCTTTGTGCGCCACACTACACATGCAAGCAAAGGTTTCCGCTGAACCATGCTCTCTGCTCTCTCAGCATAGACAGACAAATTTACCCCGCCCACTTGCACACAGGAAGATGTAAGATAGATTTTGCTTCTTCTTTTTAGTTCGGCTAGGGGAAATCGGCCGAGTTTATCGTGCATGAGTTTCTGGAGAAGGATGTACGAAGAATGAGAGAGAGAACGATACGAAAGGAACGACGCATGTCGCGCAACAGGAAGTAAACCGCTCTTTTTTCCGTTCGGTTCAGTTCGTTTTCGGTTAAGTTTGCTCTTCTTTTGCGAGCCGTTGAGCCACGGAACCGTTCAAAAGATTCGGTTCACTAAAATGAGTGATTCGGATCAGATCCGTTTATTGAAATGAGCCGTTTTTCCCATAT